>NC_081775.1:31503657-31743657 GCF_963082965.1 Carassius carassius | reverse complement strand
TTTTCAGCACATTTAAATTTTTGGGGTAACTGTTCCTTTAATGACATTTACATTCCACTCCACTGATCTGAAATGAACACAGATACAAGCACGTCAGGAGGAGTTAAATGCTCTTCTCTTGAAACGTCTCATTGGTTATAGTCACTTGTAAGGGTTGATCTTTCAATCGACTGTCTAAACTGTTCTGATTGGAGGATTGAGAAGAAGCGTCAGATAAGCTCCGCCCACACTGGTTTGATTGGCAGGTGTCCAGGCAGCTCTCAGGTGGATATAGAACCGTCTGTGAGATATTCATCGCTTCCTTCAGCTCTCTGGAGATGATGGAGGACACCTGCGCTCCCTCTCCGTCCATGCAGTGGAAGCTGTTCTGTCCCTGCGGCATCTGAGAGCCAATCTTACAGAAGAGACACTCGATGTTCTCGATCACCTTCGAGAGAACCGCTTTACGCAGCAGGATGTAGATCCAGGGATCTAGAATGGGGTTGGTCGAGGCAAATCGGATCGCCAGCAGATCTGGATTTTTATCTAAACGTTTCTCCACTGGCGTCTTGTAAAGTTGGTTGAGAAACACCTGGACCTAAAAAATGAGATGATTTGGTTACCAACTTTACATGCACTTGACAAAATAAGATGCTCTTCAAAAAAATTTCAATCTTTCTATTTCAAAATACAAATCTAAGGAAAGCATTTATTGCCTTTTTGTAAATATTTGTGAACTTTACTAGCAATTTCTGAGTAAAACAATTTTCTACACCATTTTTATTTAAGTGCAATACTAAGAAATCTGTGCACATTTTTAATGAAACATTACTTTGCTAATATAATTAAGAGTTATTATACGTGTTACATGTTCATAGCTTTTTGTGATTTTCATTTCATTAAAATAAACATTAAATTTTCTATAAAATGTACTCAAATTTTTTTTATTTACAACTTCAATCATCAAAACAAATCAAATCATTCAAACAATTTTTTACAGTGTTGCCAAGTGGATTTTATTTATTTCTGGTAGATGTTCTTCAGGTTTGTACTGGACACTAAACTAATCTGATCCATTTTTAATGACATTCAATTATGACTCCCATTTTTGCACTAATTTGGTCAAAAAACAAACAAACATATTAATATGCAAATTAGATACAGTTTATAGATACATTGTATATAATGGGAAAACGCATTTGTGGCCAGTTTACACACATTTAGCATAAAGAAAAATGTTTTTTTTTTTTTTAAATATCTTTCATAAAATAATTGAAAATCATCTTTATATAAAGTTTGGTATGAAAAATAAAAATTGGTTTGTGATTAAAAAAAAATTAATAAATAAAAATCCCGCTGTTTTTGCTTATTGTTTAAAAACTAGCTCTTAAGACAAGAGTCTTAACATGGTGACTAATTATGCAACTAGCCTCAGATATGTCTGTAGAGGACATAGCATAATAATATATGAATAAAACAGTTTTTGATTATTTTTTTTTGCAGTCTAAACAATGTAATGGCATGAAGAAAACAAAAAAGAAAAAAAAACTTTTTTTTTTTTTTTAATCACAAGAACTCACAACGAGCGGAATGGAGCAGATGAGCACGACGGCGGAGGTGGCGATGAGCAGAATCACCATCTGGATCTCCGCGCCAGCGAGGCGGCTAAAGCTGCGGCTCCTGCCGGGATCAGACGCTCTGCCCGGGTCTGTACCGAGCGACGTGCGCCTGACGAACCCCCGGTGCATCCGGATGAGCGCGGCGCACACCAGCACGTTACACACCACCGTCACCAGGATCAGCAGCGAGCTGCAGCCCGCGTACATGAAGGAAAACGCGGCGTGCGTGCTCACGTTGGTCCGCCACTCGATGAAGCACCAGGTTTGAGGGTACTGCATCTTCACCTCTCCAAACCCCGCGCTCGGGAGCGCGCAGAACAGTATGTTAGACGCGTAAATAGCGAGCAGCGTGACTCCCGCGAGCTTCTGATCCACGTGCTCGTTGTAGAAGTACGCGTGATTGATGGCGATGTATCTCTCGATGGACATGGCGCAGATGATGCTCAGTCCCGCGAGGGAGAAGAAGAGCAGAACGAAGCCGAAGTACTGGCACAGGGGGTCTCCATCCGGCCACGCGCCCTTCACATAAGTGGCGATGGTCACCGGACTGGCGAGGACGGTTCCCAGGAGATCCGTGACCGCCAGACCGCAGACCAGCGTGTAGAAGGTGGTCTCCTTCTGCTCCCTCCTGGACTTGCAGAGCACCACGATGGCGATCAGGTTGCTGATGACTCCAAAGATGAACATGATGGCCGGGATGGTGGGCTCCATCCTGCGCGCCGCGGTAATGTTGTCCATCTTCAACTTCTCCAAGTGTCATTTTGCAGGAGTTGCTTCCCTAAATCCTGCTGTGAAGCGAATAAAGTGATGACTGAGTGATCCGCCCCTTCTGCCTCACACGTGTCCCTGCAGCACAGAAGCAGTCATCAGGAGCACAGATGTATATTTGTAGAAATAGACAACAATACACTGTATGAGTCACAATTATACATTTCTCTTTTATGCCAAAAATCATTAGGATATTAAGATAAGATCATGTTCATGAAGATATTTAGTAAATCTCCTACCGTAAATATATCAGAACTTAATGTTTGATTAGTAATATGCATGGCTAAGAACTTCATTTGAACAACTTTAAAGGCAATTTTTGTAATATTTTGGAATTTTTTTATTTTTTTATTTTTTGGCTGAACAGACCATACATCAATGGAAACCTTATTATGATGCATAAATCTACATTAAAAAAAAAATTAACTTATGACGGGTGTTGTGGTCATTTATATATGTGACACCAAATCTGAAAGAATAAATCATCTCTCCAGTGATGTCTGGTTTGTTAGGAGGACAATATTTGAAAATCTGGAATCTGAAGGAGCAAAAAAAAAAAAATCTTTAAAGTTGTTCAAATGAAGTTCTTAGCAATGCATATAACTAATCAAAAATATACCTGTGCTACTGATGATGACTGCTTTTGTGCTGCAGGGTCATACATATGTCAAGTCACCTTTATTTATATAGCGCTTTAAACAAAATACATTGCGTCAAAGCAACTGAACAACATTCATAAGGAAAACCGTGTCAATAATGCAAAAATGAGAGTTAAAGGCAGTTCATCATTGGATTCAGTGATGTCATCTCTGTTCAGTTAAATAGTGTCCGTGCATTTATTTGCAATCAAGTCAACGATATCGCTGTAGATGAAGTGACCCCAACTAAGCAAGCCAGAGGCGACAGCGGCAAGGAACCGAAACCCCATCGGTGACAAAATGGAGAAAAAAACCTTGGGAGAAACCAGGCTCAGTTGGGGGGGCCAGTTCTCCTCTGACCAGACGAAACCAGTAGTTCAATTCCAGGCTGCAGCAAAGTCAGATTGTGCAGAAGAATCATCTGTTTCCTGTGGTCTTGTCCTGGTGCTCCTCTGAGACAAGGTCTTTACAGGGGATCTGTATCTGGGGCTCTAGTTGTCCTGGTCTCCGCTGTCTTTCAGGGATGTAGAGGTCCTTTCTAGGTGCTGATCCAGCATCTGGTCTGGATACGTACTGGATCCGGGTGACTGCAGTGACCCTCTGATCTGGACACAGACTGGATCTGGTGGCCACGGTGACCTCGGAACAAGAGAGAAACAGACAAATATTAGCGTAGATGCCATTCTTCTAATGATGTAGCAAGTACATAGGTTGTTATGGGAAGTGTTCCCGGTTCCGGTTTACCTAATTAATGCAGTCTAAAAATCCTTTAACGGATTTGGATATTAAAAGCATATTAGTATGTTATGTGTAAGCCAGGTTTAAGAGATGGGTCTTTAATCTAGATTTAAACTGCAAGAGTGTGTCTGCCTCCCGAACAATGTTAGGTAGGTTATTCCAGAGTTTAGGCGCCAAATAGGAATTTAATATATTAATACATTTAATATATTGATATTCTAGGTATTATCTGAGTTTTGAGAACGCAGTGGACGTGGAGGATTATAATGTAAAAGGAGCTCATTGAAATACTGAGGTGCTAAACCATTCAGGGCTTTATAAGTAATAAGCAATATTTTAAAATCTATACGATGCTTGATAGGGAGCCAGTGCAGTGTTGACAGGACCGGGCTAATATGGTCATACTTCCTGGTTTATTCAATCAATTCTTTCAAAAGTGGTTTTTATGAGTGGTTCACAGGAACACTGACTCAAAAACGCAAATTCATTCATGAAGGAAACATTTGTTCTAATGTTTAATTTGTATGTACTTTGGCTTTAAACATGCACAAGTAAATCAATAATGTATAACAAATGCATGTTTATCAGATATCATTTTACCAAAATGCTGAAGACTGCTTTACACAGATACATGCTTAGTGTACAAGTTTATACTTGTGTAACCTCAAAGATAATATTCAAATTAATAAAGTACCTCTATAATGTGGTGAGTTTAGATATGAATGTGTGATCATAAGCCAATCTCGACTGCACGCTGAGGTTTTGGCTCATCCCTCGAGTTCTTGTTTTTATTTCTAAACAACATCTACCTTACAGTAACAGCACAATCCCCTTTACAGCAGGAACAAGCAGAGACTCGCCTGTTCGCCAGTGAACCAGCCGAAAATCACTCTTTCTTTCCAAGCGTTTGTAGCTTCACATTTATTTTGAGATACATTTTTAACCGATGCTGCATTATATTTAAGATTAATATTCTATGCATAAGAGATAAATAGTAAAAACTAAGTAGTTTAACGTTAGCTAAAACCAAAAAAAAAAAAACTTTTGTTAATTTAAATAAAATTAACTTAAACTGAAATACAATTGTACACTTATTGCCAATGCATCATTTCTAATTTTCATTGAATTTAACTGGAAGTACTAAAATAACTATAACTTTAATAAAAAAAAATATGTAAAAAAATATATATTAAAAAAGAAATGCAAAAAATAAATGATCAAACCACTAAATTGAATATGAAAATAGAATATTTAAAAAATAATTCAAAATATTATTAAAAACAATAAGTGTCTCAATGCTTGAAAAAAAATTATTTAATCTAGTTGCCAAGGCAACATTTCTAATTGTTAGTAACTTTAAAATGACTAAAACTAAAATTAAAATAAAAATGAATAAAAATAGACATATTAAACAAAACAATAAAAATTACAAAACTACACAACAAAATTATTATAATTCAGATTAAAACAGAAAATGTTAAACTATATAAAACTAATTCAAAACATCCATAAAACTATAACAGTATCTAAATAATACTAACATTATGTTACTTGAAATAAAATAAAGTTGCTAAACAAACAAAATAAGTAAAACGGAAATAAAAATATAAACAAACATAAAAAAAATAAAAAAAACACAAAACACAACAAAAAATACTCAAACAACTAAAAATAACATGAAAATAGAACATTTAAAAACTGATTCAAATTATTATTCAAAACAATAATAGTATCTCAATGATGCTTGAAATAAAATAAACAGAAATAAAAAATAAAACCTAAAACTTATTTTATTTAATCTAGTTTCTAAGGCAACATTTCTCATTTTATTAACTTTAAAATGACTAAAACTAAAATAAAAAATAAACATTTATTAAAATTAAAACTGATAAAAAAGACAAAACTACACAACAAAATTACCATTTTTTTTACCATAATTAAAATTAAAACAGAAAATGTTAAATAATTAATACTAAAATTTTGTTACTTGAAATTCTAACTAAAAATAAAAAGAAAACATGATATAAAAATATAATTGTGTCTGATGTGTAAAATAAAATAAACAGAAATAAATAAAAATAAAACCTTAAACTTATTTTATTTAATCTAGTTGCCAAGGCAACATTTCTCATTTTTATTAACTTCAAAATGACTAAAACTAAAATAAAAAATAAACATGCAAAAAAATGACAAAAATACACAACAAAATTATTACAATCAAAATTAAAACAGAAAATGTTAAATAAATAATACTAAAATGTTGTTACTTAAAATAAAAATAAAATATTATATAAAAAAACTAATTCAAAATATTAATAAAAACAATAATAGTTTCTGATGTGTAAAATAAAATAAACAGAAATAAATAAAAATAAAATCTTAAAATTATTTTATTTAATCTAGTTGCCAAGGCAACATTTCTAATTTTTATTAACTTTAAAATTACTAAATATAAAAAATAAAAAAATAAACATAAAAATGAATACAAAATTATTAAAATTAAAAAAGAAAATGTTAAACTATATTAAAACTAATCCAAAACATCCATAATAATATCTAAATAATACCAACTTTTTGTTACTTCAAATAAAATAAACAAAATAACTAAAGCTGTAGCAAAATAAATAAAACGAAAACAATAATCTTAAAATATTAACAAAAATTATAATAGTATCTGTTTTCTGGGGATTTCTTCTATGATTGTTAATGTTAAAAGTGTGATGTGAGGTCATACTGTACATCCATCTATGATTCACAAATGATCTTTCTATCTGCGGAGGACAGGATTTGCTCATGATAACAGTGAAGGCTCTTAAACAAAAGCATCTCAGTGTTGTCTGGATGAGAAGTAAACTGTTTAGATTGGCAGAGGCTCAATATCTCAGCCAAAACACAGAAATCATCACACATCAACAAAACACTGCCATTTATCCAATTCAAAGAACAAAAACCACAAGTCATGGAGATTTTAAAAGCTCTTATTTGAAGACACGGTCTAATGTAGGGTTGGGTTAGCAATGCATCTTATTAAAAAAGGATGAAAATATGATTAGAATAAACCTCAGATGAAAACCTAAACAGCGTTTGATTGCCAGAAACACAATTCAATTAACATTCAGTCCTGTGCTGCATCATAATACGATTAGTGCATAAAAAGGCCCAGAATACATTCGATTGGTTTAGTAGCCGTCACTTACAGACGGGACATTTGTGATGAAATGACACATGAAACCACTTCCCGAGATATTAAATCTGACATGTCACCAATTACACAAATCAGATTTGGTGGAAAAAATTACCTCTGATTAACGTCAACTCCAGCCACGAAATATGATTGATGATCCACATTCCCGTTTCCAAAATCAAATCAAGAACAATCCTAAAAATCTGTTCAGGCATAGCCACAAAAAATGCATGACAATTAATGAAGGAACAATAAGGATGATTCAATATAATGCTGATACATAAGACTTATTTAATTATAGCAATGCACATGAAATCAAAAACATCACTTATTTTATCGGCTGATGACTGATATGGTATCCATTATTAATTCATATATATTCACAGCACGCTTGCTTATATTGTCATATATATAGCTTTTTTTCTATGTGTATATATATGTTATTTATAACTGTGATCAAAGCTTAATTTGTTTGAAATAGAAAGCTTTTGTAACATTATGAATGTCTTAACTGTTACTTTTGATCAATTTAGTGCATTGCATTAATGCATTTTTTATTTTTTTAAAGTACTCAACCCAAACGTTTGAATATTTGTTTATCAGTGTCATATGAAGATCATGTGACACTGAAGACTGGAGGAATGATGCTGAAAATACAGCGGAGCATCACAGAAATAAATTACACTTTAACAGATATTCACACAGAAAACAGATGTTTAAAACTGTAAAATATTTCAAAATTTTTACTGTATTTTTACTCAAATAAATGCAGCCTCTGTGACTTCTTTTAATTATTCCAACTTTGCTCCTGAACACCATCAAGTAGTCAGGTTCAGGTCGGATGTAGAAAGGATTGGGAAACGTGCAGCACAATGTGTTTATGAAGGAATGTTTGTGTGTTGCCAGAATGAATGCAGAAGACTTTGAATAGAGGAAGATTGGAGGAGATTGTGGTTTCATTTAACAGACCATAAACACACACACATTATTCCAGAGATGCTGATTTACAGGAAAAGAACAGGCTGAAATCACACCAATTTTAGAGCTTGTTTTCAGCAGGGCAAAAGTTCAAGAATTCGAAACAGTCACAGAATTCCTGAAAGCACCTTCAGACGCCTGGTTTTGGCCCTTTTGTCTGAGTCTCCTGATAAGCAGCGACACTCACAGAATGTGTTTTGTGCCGGGGATTGTGGGATTGTGCGAGCGCAGTCGGAAACGCTGATGCCTTGAAGAACCGTTTAAGATGTCGATGCGTAATGATCGCGGTCTGTTTGAGCTGGAAGTGGATCAGTAACAGTGTTACGGTGTAATTCATGAGATGAAACAAAGACACACACAAACACAGAGATGAGATGATGATGACGGAGAAACTGACGGGTGTGACCAATAAGAAAAAAGTACAAGTGCTGGTCAAAAGATATATAACAGTAAATACAGTAAAAATAGTGAAATATTATTCTAATGTATAATACCTGTTTTCTGTGTGAATCTGTGTTAAAGTGTAATTTATTTCTGTGATGCTCCGCTGTATTTTCAGCATCATTCCTCCAGTCTTCAGTGTCACATGATCTTCAGAAATCATGAAAATATGATGATTTACTGCTCGAGAAACATGTCGTGCCGCACAATATTTTTGTTGAAACTGTCGTACATTTCATTTCACGATTCACAGATGAACAGAAAATCAAATAGAACAGCATTTATCTGAAATCAGTTTTGATCAACTTAATGCATCCCTACTGAATAAAAGATTTTTTTAAAAGCCTTTCATACTCTAATCTTTGATAATAATCTGAAAATATGTTCATGATTTCTGAAGATCATGTGACGCTGAAGACTGGAGGAATGATGCTGAAAATACAGCGGAGCATCACAGAAATAAATTACACTTTAACACAGATTCACACAGAAAACAGATGTTTTACATTACAATAATATTTCACAATTTTTACTGTATTTTTTAATCATATCAAAGCAGATTTGGCAAGCAGAAGAGACTTTACAAACTGTGTAAATCCTGTTATTCCACTGCATACAGTATGAAAGGGCCGAGACTAAATATAAGAGTATTTTCAATGTTTATTTATACTGTTCAGATTTACAGGGCGTTGAAAAAGAATCCAAATAATATTAACACACAACCCCTCTCTCAATCAGCCCAACCAAAGACAATAAACACGACAAACAATGCTGTGTGTGTCTGGAGGACAGCGGTCACAGTTTGCTCTTCTGGTTCTTCTCTCTCGTCTCTCTTTCTCTCTGAATGAGCTGCTGGCGCTCTGCCTCCCAGACGCTCACCGTCTGCTGATATTCAGCTATATCTGCGCCTTCACAGACCGCCAGCGTCTGCTGCGTCAGAGCCGACACCAGAGACTCCAGGCTCCTCGAGTCGATCCTGTCCTGGGACACGAGTCGCTCCTTCAGCTCCTAACAAAACATCCAGCTCACAAATCAACCCTGTAAAGCCTGACATATAGTATCTACAGCTGAAATGGAACAGAAACAGATCGAGAGGTTCATGCATCATCTAAATAAATCATCTTTTCATTGATGTGTGGTTTGTTAGGAGGACAATATTTGAAAATCTGGAATCTGGAATCGAAAATCATCTTTAAAGTTGTTCAGATGAAGTTCTTAGCAATGCATATTACTAATCAAACATGAAGTTTTGTGATCAAGTTTAAAAGGCGTTTATATAAATGCATGAATGTTTAGTGCATGTAAAGTAAGAAGAACTAACGTTGAAGCGGCTGATGTACTCTGGTAGTTTCTGTGTCTCCAGCTCATCTTCGTCCTCCAGCGGCGTGTCAGAGACGTTCGGTCCATCAGCGTTCACTGACAGATCCTGCAGGATCTTCTCCACGTGATCCAGCTGGAAGACACAGACATGCTTCAGCCATCAACAACTCAATCACACCGCATTACACTTATTTATTTAGCGCTAAATCAAAACGACTCAGTGCATTCAATATAAATGAGATGCAGTCACTGTATTAGTAGCAACATGCTCTTCTAGTTTTCAAAACATTTTGTAGAAATGCAGCATTGCATCAGTGTCTCAGCAATGAATGATCCATAATAACACTTCCTCCAGTGGAAAAGTGCATCTGCTGTTGTCTCTCACAGCTGTTTAAACGCTGCTTGATCTGTGCAGATTTCTCTCCTGATTCAGACCAGAACACTTTTTCACTGGAGGAAGTGTTATTATGGATTATAGACTCTATGTGTTTGAGTTAAAAACATCTTAATGCTGGATGTGTTTCAGGTTTTGTCTTCTCCAGATGTTCACTGATGGACTGGAGTGCTGTGGATTATTGTGATGTTTTTATCAGACTCTCATTCTGACGGCACCCATTCACTGCAGAGCATCCATTGATGAGACACTGATGCAGTGCTACATTTCTACAAACCTGATGAAGAAACACACTCCTCCTGATCTCAGATGAACTGAGGGTGAGCACTTTTTTTGGGGGGAGGGGTGAATTATTATTTTAAACATTTTCCTTCAGTATCTCAGTCGTTTTATAACGTCAGTGCAGTGATCTCAAAGATTTACTTCAAAAACATTATTCATGTTGTTTTTCTTTAAACTTTTCCCTCAGATGAGATAAATCCGTACCATGTTAAGACCTCATTATGGTCAATTAGTTATCTCTGTAAATACTCACAACTTCCTCCGATAACTTGACGTCTCTGAAGTCACACACAGTGTTCATGACGGCGAGGGCTCGCCCAAGATAACCAGAGGTCCAGATCAGGGGCATCTCGTGAAACACGGCGTGAATCCCTCTGGACAGCTCGACTTTACCTGGAGACACGATCGGGAGATGAGACTATCGGACATTCAGACAGAGAACTCTAGGACGTGCAAAGCGACATATTTGCAAAATAGTGCATGAGTTTCCTGAACAGCTAGTTAACAAATCTGGAGCAAAGAGGCTAGGTGCATTTAGACTGGTTTAGAAGTGTTTTTATAGTTGACTAAAACTGAACATAAAAAATGAAAACCATTAACATTTCTTTTTTTTTTTGTAACTTGAAATAAAATAAAAACAAAGTTAGTTGCAAGGCAATAAAAAAAAAAGTAACTAAAATTAAAATAGCAACAATTGAAAAGGAAAACAAAAAATATCCAAATATTAACATTTTATTAAAGGGGTCATGAACTGAGAGACCAAAATTCCTTTGATCTTCTGACATATAGGAAGGCACTGTACTATAAAATCATCCTGTAAGCCTCAAACGTTCCTGTTAGTCTAAAAACAGCTTATATTGAAGTCAGTCTGTCGAAGCTACAGCTTGAGGAAATGTCAGGATGCATCACTAAGAACTTGATCCTTTGTTCACTTCATTTTACCGCAGATTAGTTTACAAATAAGGCACAATTCGTCATGGGTTTTTCTGAAAGACTGAAACTAAAAGATGATGCTGTACGAATAAACTGGATCTGACAGTAATCTCACAACACTAGTGTGAGTAAATGTTTTTATTGCATGATCACGATTGAGTATTTATGCATTTTAAAGATGCTGTATGTAGGATTGACACCGAGTGGTTGAACTTGGTATTGAAGTCCAACTTCAAAATATTGGAGAGGGGTTTTTTCACCCAGCTCCTCCTGAGGCGTTTTTTTTAAATTACGAGATTAAAGTCGTAATACATAGAGAATAAAGTCTAAATGTTTCGAGAATAAAGTCGGAATATTACGAGAATAAAGTCTAAATGTTTAGAGAATAAAGTCGGAATATTACGAGAATAAAGTCGTAATATTAAGAGAAAAAAGTCAAAATATTAAGAGAATAAAGTCGAAATATTACGAGAATAAAGTCGAAATGTTTCGAGAATAAAGTCGTAATATTACGAGAATTAAGTCAAAATAATTCGAGAATAAAGTCAGAATATTACGAGAATGAAGTCGAAATGTTTCGAGAATAAAGTCGTAATAGAATAAAGTCGTAATATTAAGAGAATAAAGTCGTAATATTACCAGAATAAAGTCGTAATGTTTCGAGAATAAAGTCGTAATATTACGAGAATAAAGTCGAAATGTTTCGAGAATAAAGTCGTAATAGAATAAAGTCGTAATATTACCAGAATAAAGTCGTAATGTTTCGAGAATAAAGTCGTAATATTAAGAGAATAAAGTCAAAATATTATCAGAATAAATTCGAAATATTACCAGAATAAAGTCGAAATATTACCAGAATAAAGTTGTAATATTACGAGAATAAAGTCGAAATGTTTAGAAAGTTGTATTATTTTGAGAGTATAGCCTTAATTGTGCATAAATGTCCCGGATTGAGAGCACCAGGAGAAGGTGCAGGCCACCGGGATTGATTCGAATATTTTTGCAGATCGCTGTATTTATGTGAAACAATTCACAAAATTAAACTATTTTCTTTGTGAAAATTCGAAACATTCCGACTTTATTCTCGTAGCATTACGACTTTATTCTCGTAGCATTACGACTTTATTCTCGTAGCATTACGACTTTATTCTCGTAGCATTACGACTTTATTCTCGTAGCATTACGACTTTATCCTCGTAGCATTACGACTTTATCCTCGTAGCATTACGACTTTATTCTCGTAGCATTATGACTTTATTCTCGTAGCATTACGACTTTATCCTCGTAGCATTACGACTTTATTCTCGTAGCATTACGACTTTATTCTCGTAGCATTACGACTTTATTCTCGTAGCATTACGACTTTATTCTCGTAGCATTACGACTTTATTCTCGTAGCATTACGACTTTATTCTCGTAGCATTACGACTTTATTCTCGTAGCATTACGACTTTATTCTCGTAGCATTACGACTTTATTCTCGTAGCATTACGACTTTATCCTCGTAGCATTACGACTTTATTCTCGTAGCATTACGACTTTATTCTCGTAGCATTACGACTTTATTCTCGTAGCATTACGACTTTATTCTCGTAGCATTACGACTTTATTCTCGTAGCATTACGACTTTATCCTCGTAGCATTACGACTTTATCCTCGTAGCATTACGACGTAAATCTCATAATCTTAGAAAAAAAAAACATTTTTCAACGTGGCAATAAAACAATTTGAATCAGTGAATTATTTAGCAAAGGAATCGACTCAGTTGATTCAAAGTTTAATAAAGCTTAGTTTCTCCCATCACTGAGGCATACACACCAATAAGAGCCAATCCCAGAAGCCGAGCGCTGAATCCGACGGAGTTCTCCAGCTTCAGTCCAGCCAGCATCAGAGACGCTCCCATGCTCCTCTCCTCCTGCCACTGAACAAACACAGCACAAACACTTCACTAATACAACCCTGACAGGATCTATCAGCACATCCACACACTGATCTACTCACACTGAGCTCAGGCTTGGTCGCCAGATATCTACTGAGGGCATAAAGGGACAGAATCTGTGTGGAGATTCGCTCAAACGACTCCTGAAGCATCACTTCCTCCACCACCGAACAAGCTCCTGGATTGAACACATCAGAGACTCCTCATCACTGTGTTTGTCTTGAGCAGATGTCTAGTCAGCCACAGCATTACAAACCTTTAAAGTCCTCATCTTTTATAAAGGAGTCCATCAGAAGATTGAAGGTGAAGTCATCAGGAAACATGCCAAACTGAACCTACGGGCAAATAAAGGGTTTAATATGAAAAACGGCTCTCAAGGATTTTAATGTTGTTGTTTTTTTTGTCTTCTGCTCATCGAGACTGCATTTATTTAATCAAAAGTACAGAAAAAATTTAAAATATTATTAGAATCCAAAAACGCCTTTCTGTGTAAATATCTATTAAACTGCAATTTATTTCTGAGATGCACAGATGTATTTTCAGCATCATTCCTCCAGTCTTCAGTGTCACGTGATCTTATGACGCTCATAAACAATCATTTAAAAGTTTGGGCGAATCAGTTTAAAATAATAATACTTTATACACGTTTAACGCACATGAAAGTGACACTAAAGACATTTATAATGTTAAAATAGATTTCTATTTCAAATAAATGCTGTTCTTTTCAGCTTTCTGTTGATCACTTAATCCTGAAAAATAAAATGCATCAGTTTCCACAAAAGTATGAACCGATTTCAACACTGATAATAATCATCATATTTTCATGATTTCTGAAGATCATGTGACACTGAAAACTGGAGGAATGATGCTGAAAATACATTGGAGCATCACAGAAATAAATTACACTTTAACACAGATTCACACAGAAAACAGCTGATTTAAATAGTAATAATATATCACTATTTTTACTGTATTTTTAATCAAATAAATGCAGGGTGAGCAGAAGCGAGAAAGCATAATCTGCCATCATCCAGACCTTGTTCTTCAGCGAGTAAAGGGCTTTATCTCTGGCACCGTATTTAAGACAGTGTCGGATCCAGCTGTGGATGGTCCAGTCCCGAAGATACCAGCAGTTAGGACTGTGACGAAACCTGCGGAGACCAACACATCAACAAACCCCACAGATGCACTATATAACTCAATCAATAACCTTATTAAAGAGTCCTGTAGTGATACTCACTTATATAGATAATACTGTGCTTGATCCACTTCCTCTTTTGATGATAAGTTATCTATGAACTAAACAAAATGCATGCATTAAATCATCTCTCAATGGATGTCTGGTTTGTGAGGAGGACAATATTTGAAAATCTAGAATCTGAAAGTGCAACAAAAAATCTAAATATTGAGAAAATCATCTTTAAAGTTTTTCAAATTAAATTCTTAGCAATGCACATTACTAGTTTTGATATATTTACGGTAGGAAATTTACTTAAGGAACATGATCTTTACTTAATATCCGAATGATTTTTGTCATAAAAGAGAAAAGTATAATTGTGACTCATACAATGTATTGTTGTCTATTTCTACAAATATACATCTGTGATACTGATGACTGCTTCTGTGCTGCAGGGGGACACATGTGTTTTGTGTTTATAATGTAATGTTTGTGTGTATAATGTAATGTTAGATGATGTCTCACCCTGGCGATGAGCAGAGAGCTGACCGGAAGTTTCCTCGCATATGTTCTGTCCATCAGAGAGGCCAACTGACCTGCAGAGCACAGGTTTTATAATAAACCCAGACAGAAAGAGAAATAAAGACAGACGAGCAGGTGTCTCACCCAGGTCCTGTACGTCTCCCGGTCTCTGCTCCCAGACAGTAGAGTCTGTGTACGCCGAGGACAGCAGACATCTCCTGACTGACACACAACATTCATTAACTGTTAATTAATCTTTACAATTAGTCATTTAGCAGATGCTTTTATCCAAAGCCACTTACGCGATTTATTAAATCGGTCACTTACAACGATTGTATTGTCAGTATAATCACTTGAACTGTCAGATAACGTATTTATATAATTCATATAATATTTATTTAAAAAAAAAAAACTACTAATTTGAGGGGAAAAACGCAGGTAACTTCAAACGAACGGACGCGTCTCGCGATTCACCTTCATTCCCCTCCTCACACGGCTCCAGCACAAACCACACCCGTACGCTTATATATTCATCCTGATCTGAATTTAGTGTGTATGTGTAACTATGATCAATAAATGTTGACACTCACCGATCGATGTGTAACTGACGCATTTAGTAAACGTTTTTACGGGAGACAGACAACGCTGCAGGATGGAAGCCGCCATCTTTAGAATGAACCATTCGGCGCGAAGAGGGAGGTTCGCAGAACTCCCGCGATTTGGAATCGCTTGGATGTATAACATTTAGAAATACTTTATTATTACTAACACTTATAGATGGATAGACAGGATTTGTTAGCTATATCAAAGGTATACACCTTGTATTTTATAGTACATTGGTATTTAATCAACCAACCCTGCGCATCGGCAATGGTATGGTCTACTCTGAAGATAGCGCGTTAAACGGTTAAAATTGTTTTAATTATTTTTAATAAATTAACTATTGAATTGAAAACCAAGGGTTGTTTTTGAATACTATATAAGCGCAATTCTAATATTAGTATTATTTATAACGCCCCTGGTAGTCACGTGGTGCGATGTAGGTGTGTCCGATAGAGGACGCTCTAATCTCATAATCTCCGCGGATTTGAAAACGATTTAAAAATACACCTCAGAAACACACATACATAACAAAATACACTTTCTAAACATCCGACTGATTTTACAATCGACAGAAACCAAAGACACTCACAATTTACATGAACTGAGCTCTGTGTATTAAAACTCTTTCCCTTCACTGCAGTCATTCATCTAAAACTGTTTTAGAGACCTGAAAGATGACCGAAGAAACCCAAAATATGACCTCAATATCTTTTAAATACATGCTGTAAACAGCAAAGTAAAAAAAGATAAAAAAATATTGAAATTGAAAATATATTTAGTTTCAACCATTTATTTTTTAATGTATTTTAGAGACAAGAAAACACATAAAAGTATCCTTTGTGTTATAATTTCACAAAGTGTTTTTGTGAAAGGTATTTAATTTTTATATTTTCTGCTTCCGTGTTAACTTTAGTTGAAGCCTTTTAGTTGTGTACTTTTGTCATTTTTAGTAGGTAGAATTTTAATTAACAGTTATTATTAATTTATATTTAGGTTTTAGTTGGAAAATTAGAAATGCTGCATTGGAAACAAGCTACAATAAAATAAGTTAAAGTTTTTGTATTTTATTTCAGGTATCAAACATGACTTTATCTAGGCCTGTTTATTTTATTTTATTTTTAAAAAATATGTTTTTGGATTTATTTAACCATTAGAATCCTGATGTTAATGTATTTTCTCTGATTGAAATATATACAGGGTAAAAAAAAAATATATTTAAAATAATACAAAAAAATAGCCTTAAAATTTTAGATACAATTTTTTTATGTGAACATATTTTAAAATATGTTTTTGCAAATATTTTCAAATTTATTATGATTTTTTTTTTGCCTGGAAAATGTTCTTTTAAAGGCTGCGTGAGTCTGTTCTGAAGTGTACCTGTGTCAGGGTCGGGTCATTAACCGCAGGCTCTGGTCACACAGAAGTAGAAGTGAACAGAAAATCTGTTTTTTTTTTTTGTTTTTTTTCTCTGTGTTTACAGAAGCCCCTTTGTCCTGATTCATCCAGGACTTTCAGTTCAGCAGCGACGGTTCACAGTACCTGATTCTGTGTGTTTTCATAGGCTTCAAATGAAACATTGAGGTGATCGGAAGACAGGAAGAGGATCTGAGCACTTCCTCTTTGCTCTCAGAGTTTCATCAGGACAAATCCTCAGAAGGTGTGGTGCCTAAAAAAGGCCTGAGAGTTGAATATTCTCTCACAGGGATTTGAAAACGGTCTCTTCTACTCAAAAGACTGCTTTTATTTGATTAAAATACAGTAAAAATAGTTATATATTATTACTATTTAAAACAGATGTTCTCTATGTGTGTATCTTTTAAAATGTAATTTATTTCTGTGATGCACAGCTGAAATTTCAGCATCATTAATCCAGTGTCACATGATCTTCAGAAATCATTCTTGAATTTAATTTATTTCTCAACTTATTCCACTGTTTCTACTATCAGAAAAAAAATGCATTGGATGTCTTTCAGAGATGTTCAGAAACTATAATTATGTGTGTATATGTGCTGGATGCTTTTCTCTTTTTCTATTTGCGAACTGAAAGTGTGCAACCACATTTTTTGTTGTTGTTGTAAAAATCAGATTGGTTTTTGTTCTTTTTCTTGGAAACAATAGGCATCCACAATGAGAAGTGCGTTAAAGGGCTTGGACTCGGCTTATTCTCCAACACTTCCGTTTCTTTGCTGAGGAAGTGTGTTCCTCTTTTTAAGGAAGAAAACCTGTCCAAAAGGTTGTAGAGTAAAAATAGACCACAGCTAAGTTTACTTAAGAATGTATTTTGCTTGGCTGGCTGCTCTGATATTTTACTGTAACAGTATATACTAGTCTTAAAGTTGCAAAAATTGTATTTTTGTCTCATTTTCCAGGTTCAAATGAGACTCAGAATGACTAAAGATATTACATTTTGTTTTCTGAAATATGTATTTGAATTAATTGAGTTTATGATTTTAAAAAATCTGCCAATTGGGACAGAAAAAAATATTTATTTTTATTATATTCCCTTTGAATTTTGAAGTTAGTCTTTCTCATATTTTTAGGTATAAACAATGCAAAAAAAAAAAAAAAAATATATATATATATATCCTACTCAGTATTTTTTAATTGTTACTTATTAGAAATATCCATGTACTTGAGAAGCAACTTGATTTCTTATTTTCTAAAAGAATGAATTAAATTAAGAATTAAAAAAAGAAACATACCTGTCAAAAAAGTGAGAAAAAAATTAATAAATATTTTAATTTAGAGTAAATTGTTTTATTGCACTGGATTTTTTTTCTATCTTTCTTTCTGTTTTTAAGCAAAAACGAATAAAATGTTGATAATTTCTTCCAATAATGAGACTTGTCAAGCCGTTTTGCTTCTCAATTAAATTTTTCTTTATTTAAGATTAGTTCGATATTTATACTGGCAAGAGAAGTAAAAAATAAAATAAAATAAATAAATAAATAAGTAACTAAATAATAGTAATAAAAAAAATTGATTTTTTTTTGCATTAAACTAAAAAAAAAAAAAAAAAAAAAAAAAAAAAAAAAATGATCCAAGAACCTATATTATATATATAAAATGTATTTATTTATTTATTTATTTTTTGCCGGGAACATTTCTTTTTAGTATTGTTTAAACAGTAAGATCTTCATGATGATCGCTTTATAATATATTTTCCCCCTTATATGATTCTGTGCTGTTGTCATTGCATTTAAAAGTCAAAAGTGTAATCTTAAAATGAATTTATTATACTTAAAGATTGATCAGCGTTCACACTGCAGTTGATTCAGATGCAAATAAAATCATCGATGCATTCACGAAACTATCAAAAATCATAAATCTGTCAGTTCTGCGTCAAACCATTCATCATTAATTGATCAAAGTCAGAACATTTTAGAGCAAGAACACCTCCATTGAAGGCAATTAGCAATAATGGTCAGAAATATATCAGTTTTCTTCTCTCAATTATATTAATTTCATTAAACATTATGAGATATTACCAAAGTAAACTAAACATGCTACACGTCTTCTGTAAATCAAGATACTTTCACTGCAAAAAAAAAAAATGATGTTTTGTTTCCTTTTCCAGTAAATATTCATAAATCAAGATGCATTTACACTGCAAAAAAATCATTTTCTTACTTGTTTGTTTGTGTCTTGGTTTCTGTTAAAGATATATATATATATACATTTTGTTAGTTTTTACTTAAAACAAGCAAAAATATCTGCCAATGGGGCAAGAAAAATTATATTGTTTAGCCTTTAAATTAACTTATTATTATCTTTCTTGCCCTATTGGCAGATATTTTTGCTTGGTTTAAGTAAAAGCTAGCGACATTTAGATTTTTTTTTTTTTTTAGAAAACAATAATATCTCAAATCATGCAATAATCCTAATTCAATACTTTTTAGGTATTTATACTAGAAAACAAGACACAAACATTTTTTGCAATGTCAAAATTTAACTTAAAGCAAGAATGATATCTTCCAATGGGGCAATAAAAATAAACTCGTTTCCTTTAGAATTAAGTTTATTTTTCTGAATCCAATGGTAGATATTTTGTCTAGTTCTAAGCATAAACTCATTTACTTCTGCACACGTTTCAAGACTAAAAAACTCCTCGATTCAAGAACATTTAGATATTTTCTATTAGAAAAATCATTTTTTGTCAGTGTTTGTAGATTTCTGTACATTTTTGACATGTGTCTGTGAGTCTGTGTCTCGTGCTCCCTCAGAAGTGCTCCTCTTTATCTCTGAAGAAGTGCGTGTCGTCTGGTTTCTTCTTCTCGTCCTCCTCGTCTTCTTCTGGGGTCTTGTAGAGGTCAGGACTGTCCTGGCTCATTCGGTACAGACTGTCCTCATCTTCTTCTCGGCCCGAGCTCCCGCCGTCAGACTGAGACTTCTGGGACAGATCGAAGGGCTCTTCCTGACCGATGCGGGACAGGACTCGCAGAGGAGCAGAGAGACACAGCCGTCCTCGTCTCCTGAAGACTGAGAGCATCCAGAGACACCGTCAACATCATACAAGACCAACAACAGCTTCAGAAGAGCCACAGATCTGTGTCCCTGCAGCACACAAGCAGTCCTCAGTAGCTCAGGTGTATTAGACAACTGTACATTTCAGATTTTAAGCATATTAAGATCATGTTCCATGAAGCTATTTTGTAAGTTCTCTATTGTAAATACATGTTTGATTAGTAATATGCATTGCTAAGAATGTAATTTGAACAACTTTAAAGATACGAGAACACCAGACACAAACCCTGTTCTGGCGTGTAAAGCTTCTCACCGCGAGCGTCCAGGCCTTGGTCCATGATGCCGTGTTTGACCTTCATGTGGCGCGTCAGGTTTCCCTTCAGGGTGAACTTGCTGGAGCAGTAAAGACACTTGAAGGGTTTGCTGTCAGAATGCAAGTGCATGTGGCCCATCAGATTATGCATTCTGTTAAACTCCTTCCCACACAGCTGTAAAGAGAGTAACTCTTCAGAGATCTTTCTCTCCAAGCTCTGTCAGACTCACAAATGAAACAGAAACACTTTACTGTAAGGTGTCCGAGTTACTATTATAATAACTATAAATTATTGCATGCAAGTAACCCTGAGCCAAACCATAACCGTAAAGTAAGTACATGCAGTTTATTAATATTACTCAGTAATTAAATGTATAATTGCACTGTAAGAAGGACACCTTAAAATAAAGTTTAACCGAAGCTTGTCATAAAATAAAACAATAAAAAAGGTAATTGCAACTTTGTCAGAATGCTGATTTTCTGAGTTCATATATATATATATATATTTTTTTTTCCATCACAATTCTTAAGAAAATCAGGATTGTGAGATATAAATTCAGAACTGCAAAAAAAAAAAGAAAAAAAAAAAAGTAAAAATTTACATAAGAAGAGATAAAAAGTTGCAATTACTTTATTGTTATTTATTTTTATTTTTTTATTATTTTCTTCTGAGACATAACAAAAAAATCCAAAACTGGATTTTGGGATGCAAACTTATATTTCTGAGACCACACAAAAATAAAGTTAAAATAAAATAACGGGTGTATCATATGTGACCCGGAGCTCAAAACCAGTCATAAAGATCAATTTTGGGAAATTGAGATGTATACATAATCTGAATAAATCATCTCTCCATTGATGTCTGGTTTGTGAGGAGGACAATATTTGAAAATCTGGAATCTGAGCGAGCAGAAAAAATCTAAATATTGAGAAAATCATCTTTAAAGACGTTCAGATGAAGCTCTTAGCAATGCATATTACTAATCAAACATGAAGTTTTGAGATATTTACAGTAGGAAGTTTAATAAATATCTTCATGATAATATGAAATAGATAATATCATATCTATGAAGCTAATGCAGTGACTGGTTGTCATTGAATAAAAGCTTTATCTCGTATATCTGAAAGCATTTGAAAGAGGAAAGAGAGACTGAATCATGACAGTCGTGAGTTTCAGGAATATGAAGGAGTTCCTCTCTGCTCTTTTATTTAATTAGGGTGGTCCTTTCCTTTCCTTCAGGAGGATAGAGGGACTGTAAACTGTCCGAACGGACCGTGAGAAAACAGGAAGTGCTCCTGTGCACAAGAGAAAGCGAGATGAAATCTATTTGTGGGGCTTGTTCTCGGGAGACGAGAGAGCCATTGTTACACAGTCAGTTTGTGCAGCGATATCCTTCCTATAGACGAGGAGACACTCAACTGCCAAAAACATATCTAGTCATCACACGCATGCCAAAACAACGCATGTGCATCCTTATCACGCTTTACATTCAGAATCACAATTAGCTTTATTCACACACGAGGAATACGTTGTGTGGTTCTTTTTAGGACCTCTTGGTATCTAATCCATTTATAGAAGCAGCTTTGCATTATAAATCCCAACTTTGGTTCTAGTTATTCAGGGTTTCTGCAGATCAATAGTTTTTTTTCTACTTATTAAATCAGAGGAGAAAGTCTTGCATTTTAAAGACATGGCATTAAATGTTGCATGCAATTCAAAGAAAAAAGAAGAATGTCTTTCTCAGTATTTGTGTCTTGGTTTCTAGTACGAACATTTACACATCCTTAAATCAAGAGACATTTACTGGATGAGCCAAATGAAGATGTGAAGTCTAGTTTTCTGAGAAATCAAACAAAATAGAGCTAGTTTGTGCTCAAAACAAGAACCTGTGGACGGTTTCGACATAAAACAGGCCAAAAATAAAAAAGTAAGTGTGTCTTGATTTAAGGATCTTCGGACATTTGCACTGGAAAACCAGATGAAACTACTTCTTTGCAGCATGATCAAAAAGGTGAAGTACATTGCTGGATTCTTTTTTAGGAAATTATTTCAAAAGTAATGGAGATCTGTTGGAAGTTGTAGTGCATTTTCAAAAATCTGAAGCATTTGAGGAAATGATATGGAAATGTGACCCTGGACCACAAAAGCAGATTTATACATCATAAATGCATTTTACATTGATGTCTGGTTTGTTAGGAGGACGATATTTGAAAATCTGGAATCTGAGGGAGCAAAAAAAATCTAAATATTAAGAAAATCATCTTTAAAGTTGTTCAAATGAAGTTCTTAGCAATGCATATTACTAATCAAACATGAAGTTTTGATATATTTACGGTAGGAGATTTACTTAATGGAACATGATCTTTACTTAATATCCTAATGATTTTTGTCATAAAAGAGAAATGAATAATTGTGACTCATACAATGCATTGTTGTCTATTTCTACAAATATACATCTGTGACACTGATGACTGCTTCTGTGCTGCAGGGACACATTACATTCTCTTTACATGGTCTTAAACTGGCCTTCATCAGACTGCAGAGAGCCTGGATGAATGGCGTAGAGTCGTGACGCACCTTGCACTTGTAGGGCTTGATGTCGGAGTGGACGATCATGTGAGCCTTGAGCGTCTGCTTCTGGACGAAGCTCTTGTAGCACAGCTGGCACTGATACGCTCGGATGTTGGTGTGAATCAGAACGTGTCTCTTCATGTTCGCCAGCAGCGTGAACTCACGGCCACAGATTCGACACTTGTGCTCCTTCACTCCCTGAAAGATGAGGAGGAACAGTCCATGAGAAACCCATGCATTTAGCAGACGCTTTTATCCAACGCAACATAGATTGCATTTAAAGTTTACATTTGATGAATTCCTGGGAATCGAACCCATGACCTTGGTGTTGCGAGCGGCATGATTAGGGTGTTTGAGCTACAGGAATATGAGGTTATAAAGCAATAAGTCCAATGAAGCCGTGGTTTACTACAAAGTGGTTGCCGAGCAACACACAGAAGTAAACAAAGGTGTTTGTTACATTGTAGAGTCATTTAGAACAGCTTAGAACACGGCTCAGCCAATCAGAATCAAGGACTGAACTATCTGTAAATGTGTGCTTCTAGTTTTGCTTCTATATTGTATCAAGTAATGACACATTCTTGTTTCAAAAGATGTAAAAATATATCAATCTGTTCATGCATCATTAGTCTATTTTGACTACTGCACCATGTGACTTTGAATATAAATTAGATTGATGCCACCTTTAACATTAGCAACAGGAGAAATGGGAAGTGTTTTCTTCTTCCTTTTCAAAGTAAGTCTCCATTTACCAATTCATGGTTAGTTGCATTGATGTTTCTTTACATTGTTTTGTTTTTTCACTGCTGTTTAGGAGTCGAAAACCTCTTCACATCCTCAGTATTTTTATATTGTTTTCCAGTCCAAATATATAAACATAATTAAATCAAGATACATTTACATTTATGCATTTAGCAGATGCTTTTATCTTCGATAATACCATTCATACACAGTTGTAATATACAATGCCAAGTTTATGAGACTTTTTTTTTTTTTACTTGAGAAGCAACATGACATAAGTCTTGTTTTGTTTAAAAAAATCAAAATGAATTGAGTTTATGATTAGAAAAGATAAATATTTGATTTTTGAAAACACAATATTTTAAGTAATTTTGCTTTTTAAATAAATGCATGTTGATTTATGCGTGATTAGATATTTTTACTGGAAAATGAGACAAAAAAACTGATGAATATTATTTTTTGCAGTGTAGTTACAGTAGTTAAATTTTAAAAATTTTGCATCACAATTTAGATGGATTTTATGTGAACTGCATTGAAAAAAAGTTGGTGTAAATCTAATTTTCATTAGATTTTGTTCTTTTGAAAACGACTGAAATTGTATTTTCTTGTAAAATGAATGAAAATGAACGATGATCTTCAAAAAACTTTACAGGGTTGTTTATATTTTTATTTTATGTTTTTATTTTAATATTTGTTAAAGTTTTCGTAATTTATTTTCTCCCATTTTTATTCGTTTTCATTCTGTTTAAATATTAAAGTCAGAAATTGTATTTTCTTGTAAAATGTACTGCAGTAATCTTCAAAAAATATTTTTACAGTGTATTTTTTTCCATTCTCAAATTAAAGTTAAAGTTTTAGTAATTTCTTTGCTATTTTTCCTTGTTTTCTTTTAAATATTCAAGACTCAAGTTGTGTTCCCTTTCATAGGTCACTTCGATGCTGCGGTGACGTCACCACGTATGGGAACACCTTCGGTGTGACGAATGTCTGAAGCCCTATACCATCCCGCCAATCTTATTGGCCAAATAGCGCGTGGCACCACCCAGCATGCGTAAGCATATATATACCTGGTGCCGCGCGCCATTTACCTCAGATTTCATTCCTTCAGTACGAAGCGAATCTTCTGTGCCCTATTATCTCGCGTTCTCAGCGATCATCTACGAGCAGTATACTCCTCTCCGCGGACGCGATGAGTCAACGAAAGGTAGGAGCCGTATGATGGGTTATCACGAGGAGGCACTTATGAGAGGTTCGTTGCAGCCTCTCTACAGGTTCTCTCCTTGATAGCCTATGGCTACAGTAAAATATGCATACACTTCCCCTGTGCACTAACGCCATTAGGAAGTATCCGCGCTCTGGAGTGTATTTCTTAAGTCGCCTCGCGTCTAACCCCCACCGTTTCGCTTCTGCGGTCGCCGAGGCCCCGCACGAGGTGTTGGTTAGGGGCGATATGTGCGGCTTGAATATGAATACAGTGATGCACTGGAGTTCCATGTGCTCGCTCTCCCCCACTCGAGCGCGTTAATCAACAGTTTTGCTCTTCAAATGGTGGATTACGGCTCACACAGCCGCCGCGTTTTCGCTAGCGGCTTGGCCCGATGTTATCTTGTTGGATTGAATCCTGCCGTGGATACGCTTCAGGATTATATACAACGAAACGCAGCGAGTTTGACGCACACGCTTTTCTTCATGTTAATATGCCAGGGACTATGCCCTTCACTGAGAGTGCTGTTAGACTGCTAATGCACATCTACCCTCTCACTGCAGTCCCCATACTCTAACTTTGACTGTCTCGCAGCAAGGGCACCTCGAGCGTCATTGAACTGAGCTATCATTCGCGCGCCCCCTCAGACACTCTGCACAATCCAGTCTTCAGAGTTTGAGGGACGGCACGGAGGCTGGCAAAGATGGCCAGCGTATGACGGTTCACACAGCCACCGCGTTCTCGCTAGCGGCGTGGCCCGATGTTTATCTTGTTGGATTAAATCCTGCCGTGGATACGCTTCAGGATTGTACACAACGAAACGCAGCGAATGTGACGCATGCGTTTTTCCTTCATGTTTGCTTAGGACTGTGCCCGCCTCCAGAGAGTGCTGTTGGACTGCTAATGCACATCTAAGCCTCTCACTGCAGTTTCCACACTCTAACATTTGACTGTCTCACAGCAAAGGCTCCTCGAGCGTCATTTAACTGAGCTATCATTCGCGCGCCCCCTCAGACACTCTGCACAATCCAGTCTTCAGAGTTTGAGGGACGGCGCGGAGGCTGGCAAAGATGGCCAGTGTATACGGTTCACACAGCCGCCGCGTTCTCGCTAGCGGCGTGGCCCGATGTTCATCTTGTTGGATTAAATCCTGCCGTGGATACGCTTCAGGATTATACACAACGAAACGCAGCGAGTTTGATACATGCGTTCCCTTCATGTTTGCTTAGGACTGTGCCCGCCTCCAGAGAGCGCTGTTGGACTGCTAATGCACATCTAAGCCTCTCACTGCAGTTTCCACACTCTAACATTTGACTGTCTCACAGCAAAGGCTCCTCGAGCGTCATTTAACTGAGCTATCATTCGCGCGCCCCCTCAGACACTCTGCACAATCCAGTCTTCAGAGTTTGAGGGACGGCGCGGAGGCTGGCAAAGATGGCCAGTGTATACGGTTCACACAGCCGCCGCGTTCTCGCTAGCGGCGTGGCCCGATGTTCATCTTGTTGGATTAAATCCTGCCGTGGATACGCTTCAGGATTATACACAACGAAACGCAGCGAGTTTGATACATGCGTTCCCTTCATGTTTGCTTAGGACTGTGCCCGCCTCCAGAGAGCGCTGTTGGACTGCTAATGCACATCTAAGCCTCTCACTGCAGTTTCCACACTCTAACATTTGACTGTCTCACAGCAAAGGCTCCTCGAGCGTCATTTAACTGAGCTATCATTCGCGCGCCCCCTCAGACACTCTGCACAATCCAGTCTTCAGAGTTTGAGGGACGGCGCGGAGGCTGGCAAAGATGGCCAGTGTATACGGTTCACACAGCCGCCGCGTTCTCGCTAGCGGCGTGGCCCGATGTTCATCTTGTTGGATTGAATCCTGCCGTGGATACGCTTCAGGATTATATACAACGAAACGCAGCGAGTTTGACGCACACGCTTTTCTTCATGTTAATATGCCAGGGACTATGCCCTTCACTGAGAGTGCTGTTAGACTGCTAATGCACATCTACCCTCTCACTGCAGTCCCCATACTCTAACTTTGACTGTCTCGCAGCAAGGGCACCTCGAGCGTCATTGGACTGAGCTATCATTCGCGCGCCCCCTCAGACACTCTGCACAATCCAGTCTTCAGAGTTTGAGGGACGGCACGGAGGCTGGCAAAGATGGCCAGCGTATGACGGTTCACACAGCCACCGCGTTCTCGCTAGCGGCGTGGCCCGATGTTTATCTTGTTGGATTAAATCCTGCCGTGGATACGCTTCAGGATTGTACACAACGAAACGCAGCGAATGTGACGCATGCGTTTTTCCTTCATGTTTGCTTAGGACTGTGCCCGCCTCCAGAGAGTGCTGTTGGACTGCTAATGCACATCTAAGCCTCTCACTGCAGTTTCCACACTCTAACATTTGACTGTCTCACAGCAAAGGCTCCTCGAGCGTCATTTAACTGAGCTATCATTCGCGCGCCCCCTCAGACACTCTGCACAATCCAGTCTTCAGAGTTTGAGGGACGGCGCGGAGGCTGGCAAAGATGGCCAGTGTATACGGTTCACACAGCCGCCGCGTTCTCGCTAGCGGCGTGGCCCGATGTTCATCTTGTTGGATTAAATCCTGCCGTGGATACGCTTCAGGATTATACACAACGAAACGCAGCGAGTTTGATGCATGCGTTTCCTTCATGTTCTCTAACATTGACTGTCTCGCAGCAAAGGCACCTAGAGCGTCATTGAACGGAGCTATCATTCGCGCGCCCCCTCAGACACTCTGCACAATCCAGTCTTCAGAGTTTGAGGGACGGCGCGGAGGCTGGCAAAGATGGCCAGTGTATACGGTTCACACAGCCGCCGCGTTCTCGCTAGCGGCGTGGCCCGATGTTCATCTTGTTGGATTAAATCCTGCCGTGGATACGCTTCAGGATTATACACAACGAAACGCAGCGAGTTTGATGCATGCGTTTCCTTCATGTTCTCTAACATTGACTGTCTCGCAGCAAAGGCACCTCGAGCGTCATTGAACGGAGCTATCATTCGCGCGCCCCCTCAGACACTCTGCACAATCCAGCCTTCAGAGTTTGAGGGACGGCGCGGAGGCTGGCAAAGATGGCCAGTGTATACGGTTCACACAGCCGCCGCGTTCTCGCTAGCGGCGTGGCCCGATGTTCATCTTGTTGGATTAAATCCTGCCGTGGATACGCTTCAGGATTATACACAACGAAACGCAGCGAGTTTGATGCATGCGTTTCCTTCATGTTCTCTAACATTGACTGTCTCGCAGCAAAGGCACCTAGAGCGTCATTGAACTGAGCTCTCATTCGCGCGCCCCCTCAGACACTCTGCACAATCCAGCCTTCAGAGTTTGAGGGACGGCGCGGAGGCTGGCAAAGATGGCCAGTGTATGACGGCTCGCACAGCTGCCGCGTTCTCGCTAGCAGCGTGGCCCAATGTTTATCTTGTTGGATTAAATCCTGCCGTGGATACGCTTCAGGATTATACACAACGAAACGCAGCGAGTTTGATGCATGCGTTTTCCTTCATGTTCTCTAACATTGACTGTCTCGCAGCAAAGGCACCTCGAGCGTCATTGAACTGAGCTCTCATTCGCGCGCCCCCTCAGACACTCTGCACAATCCAGCCTTCAGAGTTTGAGGGACGGCGCGGAGGCTGGCAAAGATGGCCAGTGTATGACGGCTCGCACAGCTGCCGCGTTCTCGCTAGCAGCGTGGCCCAATGTTTATCTTGTTGGATTAAATCCTGCCGTGGATACGCTTCAGGATTATACACAACGAAACGCAGCGAGTTTGACGCATGCGTTTTCCTTAATGCTTGCCAGGGACTGTGCCCTCCAACAGAGAGTGCTGTTGGATTGCTATGCACATCTAACCCTCTCACTGCAGTCCCCACATTCTACATTGTCTGCCTCGCAGCAAACGGTGCTTCGAGCAGCATTGGATTGAGCTGTAATGCCAAACGTTCCCTCAGACACTCTGCGCAATCCAGCTTTCAGAATTCGAGGGGCGATTCAAGGGTCCTGCACAGACGACCCATTTATGACGGCTCGCACAGCCGCCGTTTTTCGCTAGCGGCAAAGCCCGATGTTCAATCTGTTGGCCTAATTCCTGCCGTGGACACGTTTCAGGATTATACACAACGAGACGCAACGGCTCTTATACATACACTTCCCCTGTGCACGAACGCCACAAGCTTTTCGTGCCCGGATATTTTAACATGTATGACAGCGTTGCAGGAAGCGGAAATTTTGAGACCGCTAGTATGGTCTCGGCCGTGTGTGAACGCTTGCCCGACATTTCTCTATGGGTGTTACGCACGATTTGTCATGGATACACCATTCAGTTTCAATAAGGCCCGCCTCCTTTCCGCAGAATTCTTTCCACGGTGGCGAAGCCGATGGAAATAGCGGTGCTGCGACAGGAGATGTCAACTCTGCTGAGCAAAGGGGCTATAGAGGAAGTACACCCCTCTCAGATGGAGGCGGGGTTTTTTACAGCCGTCATTTTGTGGTAAAAAAAAAAAAAAAAAAAAAAACACTGACAGATTACGACCCATTCTGGGTTTACACCATCTGAATCTTGCACTCAGGAAGTTCCTCAGATTCGCTTTAGAGAGCAAAGCGTATCAGTATTTCTCAAAATGCATGGATGGATTTCTGGCCCCGTTGCGGCACCAGGGCGTTCGTGTTTGAACTATTTTAGGCAATTAGCTGGTGTTTAGCGCAATCGCAGACTCAAGCACACTCTCATGGGGATCTTGTGCTGAATCATTTAACAGCCTGGGCTTACGTATGGAATGTTTCACCCCGTTGTCTCCGCATCGGACGATTCCGGTGACACGGCGATGTGTGATGTCGCTTAAAAATATGTATGTCAACCGAATTCTCCTGACTGAATTCTCCTGACCGGAGTCCGGCTGGGGATTTGCGCTTCCCGAGAGACTGTCACGACGGATGCGTCTTTGACCGACTGGGGAGCTGTTTGTCAAGGGAGTTGGCACATAAACAGGTTGAAATTACTGGCTGTTTTTCTGGCTCTCCAGTATTTCTCGAATCTGCTGATCGGCCGTCATGTGCTGCTCAGATCAGACAACACAGCGGTTGTGTCATACCTGAATCATCAGAGAGGATTATTCTCTCGCCCCCTGTGCAGGCTGGCGAAACATGTTCTTTGTTTTCAGAACTAAATTCTATCGATCCGAGCTGTTCATGTCCCCGGACGTTGGACTTTGGAGCGAATTTGCTATCCAGGCAGACTCTGGAGCAAGCGGAGTGGGGATTGCACCCCCAATCGGTGAGTCTCCTATGGCAGATTTTCGGGGAAGCGAAGTGGAATTGTTTGCGTCAAACACGACTGCGCATTACCCGCTTTGGTTCTCCCTATGCCCTCCAGCACCCCTGGGCTTAGATGCATTAGCCCACAACTGGCCCAGGACCAGTTTGTATGCGTTTTCCCCCAATCTGTCTGATTTCGGCGATATTACGCAGAATACGGGTGGACAGGGTGGAACAGCTGCTGCTGGTGGCTCCGCGGTGGCACACACACAGCCGTGGTTTGTGGATCTGATCAATCTGTTAGCGGGCTCTCCATGGGAGATTCCCCTCAGACAGGATTTATTATCACAAGCACAGGGACTGATTTGGCACCCGAGGCCAGATCTATGGGATCTGTGGGCATGGCCTCTGAGCGGAGTGAGTTCATATGTCCCGGTCTTTCTGCTGAAACTACCGAGACTATACTGAATTCTAGAGCAGCTTCTACGAGACGCTTATATGCTTTCAAGTGGAGACTGTTTACGGCCTGGTGTGAAACTCATAAAATGGATCCAGTTTACTGCCCAGTGGCGTCAGTACTGGAGTTCCTTCAGGAACGTTTTTTGGATGGAGTGACACCAGCTACCCTAAGGTTTACGTGGCAGCCATTCAGCTTACCACGAATATATAAATGGTGCCTCAGTGGGCCGTCATCCACTATTTCTCCTTCATACAGGGTGCGCGACGGCTGAGGCCTTTCCGCCCCGTGCGGGTCCCTTCATGGGTTTTTCCATTGTGTTGCATGGTTTATCAGGGCATCTGTTTGAGCCCTTGGAATTGTTCCGGATAAATCCTGACTTTTACAGCACAGACTCTGTGGAAGTGTTGTTGCGACCAAGGCCTAATTATGTCCCTAGGTCGCATCTATCCCTTTCGCTTTCAGCAGGTGGTCCTGGAGGCTTTTCTCCTGCTGCGGCGGAGTCTGGGGATCTAAGTCTTTGCCCTGTGAGAGCGTTAAAGACTTATGTGGATCGTACTGCCCCATGGCGTGAGTCTGACCAGCTGTTTGTCTGTTTTGGACATAAGAATAAGGCCATGCAGTTACGAAACAGTGCATGTCCCATTGGCTGGTGCAGGTTATTTCCTTGGCCTATGAGGCGCGCAAGCTCGCTTCGCCCTTAGGAGTAAAAGGTCATTCCACGAGAGCAGTGGCTTCTTCTCAAGCCTTTCTCAGTGGATCTTCTATGGATGATATCTGTGCTGCGGCAGGCTGGTCCTCACCGAGCACTTTTATCAGGTCTTACAGTCTGGATGTGAGGATGGCTTCTGGCTCCCGGGTTCTCTCCGCTTGAGCAGATGCTTCCTTGGATCCAAGCTATCAGGTACGTCAGGCGTGATGGTATAGCGTTCCCATACGTGGTGACGTCACCGCAGCATCGAAGTGACCTATGAAAGGGAACATCTCGGTTACGTATGTAACCTTGGTTCCCTGAATAGGGAACGAGATGCTGCGGTTCTGGCCGTGCCGTACCTTGATAGCTTTCTTCTTCGTCATGAAATCTGAGGTAAATGGCGCGCGGCACCAGGTATATATATGCTTACGCATGCTGGGCGGTGCCACGCGCTATTTGGCCAATAAGATTGGCGGGATGGTATAGGGCTTCAGACATTCGTCACACCGAAGGTGTTCCCATACGTGGTGACGTCACCGCAGCATCTCGTTCCCTATTCAGGGAACCAAGGTTACATACGTAACCGAGATGTTTTGCAATGTAATAATCTTCAGAAAATATTTTTTTGTGTATGCAATTTTTATTTTTATGTGTTCCATTCTAATTTCTATTTAAGTTACAGTTTCAGTAATTTTGTTGTGCTTTTTCCATTTTTATTACTTTTTGTTATTTTTAATATTAAAGACTGAAGTTGTATTTTCTACTGTAATTATCTTCAATAATTACAGTGTAGTTTTTATTTTTAAATTTTCCATTCTCATAATTTTAGTTAAGTAGTTTAGTAATTTTTGCTGTTTTTTGTCATTTTATAAATTTTTTTACTAAGAGTAAAGTTGTGTTTTCTACTGTAATAATCTTTAAAAATTACAATGCAATGTTTTTATTTTTACATTTTAAATTCTAATAATGATTTAAGTTAATTAAAGGTTTAGTAACCTTTTGTTGTGTTTGTTGTGTTGTGTTTTGATTTTTCTTTTTTCCTTAAAATATTCAAGACTAAATTTGTGTTTCGCAGTGTAATAATATTCAGAAAATAGTTAGTGTGTGATATTTTTATTTTTATGTTTTCCATTTTCATTTCTATTTTAGTTACAGTTTCAGTAATTTTGTTACGCTTTGGCCGTTTTTATTAGTTTTTGTTCTTTTTAAATATTAAAGTCTGAAATTGTATTTGGTTGAAAAAATTTACTGCAGTAATCTTTTTTATTTTTTAATTGTCCATTGTAATTATAATTTTAGTTCTAGTTTTAGTAATTTTGTTGTGTTTTGCCATTTTTATTAGTTTTTGTTCATTTTAAAAATTAAAGTTGTATATTCTACTGTAATAATCTTTAAAAATTACAGTGAAGTTTTTATTTTTACCTTTTCCATTCTCATTATAATTTTAGTTCAGGTTTTGGTAATTTTGTTGTGTTTTGACATTTTTATTGTATTTTTTTATTCTTTTAAATATTAAAGGCTGAAACTGAACTTCCATTTCTCCCCATGCAGCGTGCGTCACCTGCGCGTACCTTGTGCGTGAGCGCGTGCTGCTTGAGATGGTGTGACTGGACGAACTCCATCCCGCACTCGCTGCAGATGAACGGCCGGATGTCCTTGTGCTTCATCATGTGGTTCTGCAGCTGGCTGGGATACTGGAAGCTCTTGCCGCATTCGCCGCAGTCGTACTGCACGGGGCCGCGGTGCGCTGTCAGGTGGCGTTTGAGCTGCGCCAGTGTGGGGAAGTCGAGCCCGCACTCCACGCACACGTTCTCCTGACCGCGCTCGTGCTTGAGCTCGTGCGCGCGCAGCTCGCTGGGATACGCGAAGCCCCGGCTACAGACGCCGCAGCTGTAGGGCTTGACCTCGCTGTGCTGCATCATGTGTCTCTTCAGGTGGCTGGTCTGCGTGAAGGCTTTGTGGCACACCTGTAGACAAGGTTGGGCAAAGATACATCTAAATGTATTTTAAATACATAAATAATCACTGTTTGTGAAAACAGTTGCCAGCGATGGCCAACGTTTTTGCAGATTTTCACTAAAATTTCATGTCCCCTAGAATATATCTGAACATTCAATACATCAAAATGAAGATCAGGGCCCATTTATTTATTTATTTTTTGTGAAATGGTCTTTTGTGCTATCATCTTTCAAAGTTGGTGCAATAAAGTAACATCATAGTCTGTTTTGGAATATCTGAAGGCCACGTGTCATAGTTCTTAACTGAAGCATTTGTTATAATGAGACTATTAATCATTACCAGGCAAATCATTATTTTTTTATTAAATATAGCATTTGATATAAAGAAACAACCACCTGCACATGCCACATTCTGTTCCCATAACAGAGTATCTAATATTAATTCTACAAGCCAGACTAAGTTTTACATAAGAAATAAATTAAACTTGTCATTGAAAAAGTCATATGTGACCCTTGAGCAAAAAACAAACAAACAAAAAACAAGTCAAAAGGGTCAATTTTTGGAAATTGAGATGTATACATCATCTGAAAGCTGAATAAATCATCTCTCCATTGATGTGTGGTTTGTGAGGAGGACAATATTTGAAAATCTGGAATCTGAGGGAGCAAAAAAAAATCGAAATATTGAGAAAATCAAATGAAGGTTCTAAAAGTTCAAAAAAGTTTAAATGTCATTTAAAGTTCAAAATGAAGTTCTTGGCAATGCATATCACCAGTTTTGGGGGTAACACATTACAAGTTTTTTCAAGTAACTAGTAAAGTAACGCATTACTTTTTTGTTTTTCAGTAGAAGTAACATAACGCATTACTTTCCATAAAAAGGTAATTAGTTACTAGGAGTAACACAATACTGTAATGAATTACTTTTAAAAGTAACTTTCCTCAATAATGCATATTACTAATCAAAAGTTATGTTTTGATATATTTACGGTTGGAAATTTAATAATATCCTTATGATTTTTGGCATAAAAGAGAAATGTATAATTGTGACTCATACAATAGCTGCTAATACACCTGTGCTACTGAAGACTGCTTCTGTGCTGCAGGGACACAGATGGCATGACTGAATAGCAGCACATATGTCTACACACCTGGCACTTGTGTGGTCGTGTGCCCTTGTGCGTCAGCATGTGTGTGTGCAGGTGGCTCAGCTGCTTGAAGAGTTTCCCGCAGAGGTTGCATTCGTGCGGCTTGATGCCACTGTGGCCCAGGATGTGTGTGATCAGGTTGTATTTGGAGGTGTAGGATTTCTCGCACATGCGGCACTTCCAGCGCTTCTGATCGCCGCCCACATCCACGTAGTAGCTGTCATCCACGTGCAGGTTCAGCTTCTCCGGTTTGCTGGCTTCTTGGCTCCTGCGGCGAAACCGTGTGGCTTCGGTGGTGTAGAAGGGGTTCGAAGAGAACTGGAGGAATGGGAACGGGACCAGACTGGGATGGAAAGATGGGAAGTATGGAGCAGGAGAGCGCAGGAGTAATGGAGGCGATGGAGGCCACAGCGGCAGAGGCTTCACCGTCTCCTGCTTCACCTTGATCACGCGATGAAGACGCAACCGGTTCAGGTCGATCATATCTGGGACGAATCGGTGAGGCTGAGGGACGACAGGGTAGAAGGGGAGAAGAGAGAGGTCAACGCTTCTGCTGGAGAAGTCCTCTGGACGCTTGCGTTCGCTCTCGGTCGGATCCATGCTGGAGGTTTCTACACGCTCAGATCTCGAGTGTGAGAATCATCCTGCGAAAACACGTCGATGGGTTACTGCTTTCATGCATTTGGCAGATGCTTTTATGCAAAGTCATGTGCATTGCATTCATGTTTGATCGGTTCATGCATCCCATCAAACACTTGACCTTGGCGATACAAGCGCCACTGCAAAAAAATTATGTTCTTACTCCAGTGTTTTTGTCTTGTTTTCCAGTACTAATATCTAAACATCCTTAAATCAAGATGCATTTACTTAAATAACAAAACAGAGTTTACATTTATGCGTAAAACAAGAAAAAAAAACCTTTTTATTAAGATGATTTTTAAGCATGAACTCACTAACCTTCAGATTTTTCATTTATTTTGTTAAGTACATGTTTCTTGGTTTAAGAATGTTTTGTACTGGATAATCATTTTTGCAGCTAAAGGAGGGCATACACTGCAAACAAGTGATTCTTTTACTCAGTGTTTGTGTCTTGTTTTCTAGTATAACTATATCTAAACATCCTTAAATCAAGATACATTTACTTGAGAAGCAATATGACTTCAGTCTGAAAAATGCATCAGAATTAAGCGAGTTTATGCATAAAACAAGAATAAATGAAATAACAGAGATAATGAATTTGAATCAAGATTATATTTATGAGCCCACTGGCAGATATCCCTTTTCAAGCAAACTCAACTTTGTATTTGTATTGGAAAACACAAGACAGCAATTTGCAGCTACATGAAGGCATTGTGACTGACTTTGTTGTAAATTAATACTACAAATCCCATTTATTGCATTCATGCATTTGGTAGAGGCTCTTATCCAAAGTGATTTGCATTGCATTCAAGTTTGATCAGTTCATGCATTCCCTGGGAATCGAACCCCTGATCTTAGTGTCGCAAACACCATACACTGCAAACAAATAATTCTCTTACTCAGTATTTCTGTGTCACTTTCTAGCACAAATATCTAAACATTCTTAAATCAAGTAAAAAATGAATAAAAATTGACTTTGTGCTTAAAACAAGAAAAAATCTGCAAAAGGTGGTCAAAAAATAATCTTGTTTTCCCTTTGAATTTCATTTTCATTCCTTGACTCCACTAGCAAATATTTTTATGTTTTAAGCATAAACTTTGATGCTCATTTTGCTTCTCAAGTAAATGCATTCAAGAATGTTTTTCTGCTGAAAGATCTTCACTGGCTTTGCTGTTAACTAGAACTAGAAATCCTGTTGTGTTCCTGTCACAAAGACTGATTCACACTGCTCCAGAAAACAGCTGATTTGTTGGTTTCATCGGATTTGTCAGTGTTTGTTGGAATAGTGTTAACCAAATCAGTCAGATAGATCCTCTCTTCCTCTCTGCTGTTCCTCTGTGTTTCACTTTCACTGCGTTTGGACTGGAACTTCTCCTTTTCATTACAAGCCATTATCTGGTGCTGTCATTCGAGCAGATTACAATCAAACAGACCAACTAATGCAAACTACACCAAACACTTCTGCTTTAAACAGATGAATGACACAAACACTGACAGAAACTATCCTCAAACTCAAACACTACATGCACTAAACACAAAGTGGTTTCCTTTGCATATTACACACATGCAATTTGCATATTAAAACATATTTGCATAAAAAAATAAATGCAGTTTAATATAAAATCAAAGAATATTTGGTGGAAATATCTAAACATCTCTCAATTAAGATGCATTGATTTAAGAAGCACAATATATTTTCTGAAAAATGTAGCAAAATGAAGAGAGTTTATGCTTAAAACAAACCAAATATCTGTCAAAGGGCTCAGACAAATCACCTGAATTCAAAGAGAAAACAGAGTTTCTTTTTCTGTCCACATTGACACATATTTGTTTTAAGCTTGTTTAAAGCACAAGTTAAGTTCATTTTGATCCTTTTTCCCGATGTTACTTATGCAAAATGTAATCTCAAATAATTATCTCTTAATTTCAGAAAAGCAAACAAAAATTCTGAAGAAGAAAATCATTTTTGCAGCATGTAGTCCATATACACTGAAAATGGATTAAATTCAGGAAATATAAAATACAAGTATATTTTATACATGTATACAGATAACTATATCATCTGAAAAACACAAATATTTGAGTTGTTATGGAGGTTACTTTTTAAATACAGGCATATTTTGAAGTCAGTTTTCAGCATGTGAGCATTTGATTATTACAGAATCCATATTGATCCATAACTGAACACCTGTAAAGCGCATCGATGTGTGTGTGTGTGTGTGTGGTCTCTTACCTGTCTCCTGCTCTGCTCTCCTCACAATGAGCTCCAGCCGCACAAACAGCATTTGAAGTGACTTAAGAAAGAGAACAGGAACAATCACTTTGTTCTCATTTTCACCTTCGCAGAGAAGGAAGGAAGGGAGGGAGAGGAAGTCAACAAGCCTGTGCTTTCCTGCTCAAAAATAAGGAAACACTAGATACACATCTCCATTCCTCTCCGAATCGCTCATCTACGCTCAGAGCAAACCACCCTGACTGATGACCTTTGACCCCTACCCATAATTCTACACGGCTGTCCTGTTTAAACGTCATCGTGTTTTATTAAGAGCAACATCAGCTCATCGTGTCTGATTAATGCATTTTAGCATGTTCTTCAACGAGAGAAGACGAGCAGCTTCAGCCTCCAGTGACCTTCTGTTTCTCTGCTTAATTACAGTCTGATTAGTGTTAATTAACACAGACGAATCTGTTCATCAGGTGAGAATATAAAACCTCTGATTGGGCCATGCAGAGACCTTTGGAGGAGCAGGTGCTCAAGTATAAAAGGGGCACATGGAACAAGGCTTTAAATAGCGCTGTTCAGAATATCAATACAGCAATATATTGTGATGCATTCCTTGCTGATTCGCGTATCGATATGGATGATCATGTATTGATACGGCAGCTAATAATAGCTCTGGGATTAGAAACTGAAAAGTCTTAAATTGTCCCAACCTGATGGCTTTTTCTTCTCTGTTCTACAGAATAAATAAGAACAGCTGTTATAGTAAAAACTGTGGAAAACACTTGTGCCTCTACATTTTCCTCTTTCTCACCAGCCTTTGTCTCCTGGCTTGCTGTTACCTGCTCTCTTTCTGTCACTTATGCCTCTACATTTCCCTCTTTTTCTTCCTCTATCTCCATCTCCTCATTTGATCTATTACTTTCCACTCTCTGTCCATCTAGGAACAAGGCTCAATTTACTATTTCAGCACTAATCGATTATTTTAACCATCACTACTACTCTTGCACCTAATCAATAAGTCCACCTTAAATATTGATACAAAACATTAAACTGATACACTGGAATATAGTGATTAATATTATTATTACTGTTGTAGTTGTTGTTGTCTAAAATTTAACACCTTTGCAATGTAAACAAATGACAGGCTACATTTGTTATTCATATCCTTCACACTGCACTTTGATGTCAGGTATATTATGCATTTTTTATTGACATTGATATTTTTACATTTATTTCCAGAGAGATATTGAGTTTACAGGCTAAAGTGGTCTTGCTGTTGAAAACACTGTTGCTATTGTAGAAAAAATATATATTTGTGTCACATTTAAAATATAATTATATTTTAATTCATTTCTGAATTTTTTTATTTTCATAATGATAATTCAGAGAATGAGAAAATCTGAATAAGCCTTAACAGTGTTTTGATAATTATTGTTAAGGCACTCTACGTGTTAAAAACAAATAAATACTGTAATATAATAATAGTTTAGTCAAATAACATAAAACGACCAGACCCCTCGATCAGGGGCGTCATGCAGTCGTGATTTTTGAGGGGGAACATTTCATCCAGAATGCAGCAGCGAGGGTTGTCTTCAATGAGCCAAAAACAGCTCACGTTACTCCTCTCCTCATCAGGTTACACTGGCTACCAGTAGCTGCTCGCATCAAATTCAAGGTACTGATGCTAGCCTACAAGACGACCACTGGCACGGCTCCAACTTACCTAAACTCATTGGTTAAATCTTATGTGCCCTCCAGAAGTTTGCGCTCTGCAAGTGATCGACGCCTTGTGGTACCATCCCAAAGAAGTTCAAAATCACTCTCACGGACCTTTTCCTGGACTGTCCCCAGCTGGTGGAATGACCTCCCAATCTCAATTCGTACAGCTGAGTCTTTACTCATTTTCAAGAAACAGCTAAAGACTCATCTTTTTCGCCTGCACTTAACCAACTAACACTAGCACTTGGCACTTGTATACTGTTGTTGTTCTCTTGTTGACCTGACTGCTTCTATTGTTCTCATTTGTAAGTCGCTTTGGATAAAAGTGTCTGCTAAATGATTACATGTAAATGTAAATATGTGTGTGAGTGTGTGTGTGTGTGTGTGTGTGTTCCAGCTGTCCTGTAGGGGGCAACCAAGTTCTCAGAAACCCTCTGACCCTCAACAGTAAGTCCAGCTCAACAACCCAGAAGATATTTATATGATGCTTTCATAATTAAACACAAAGAATTTCATCTGTTCACAACACTAAAAGATGCTAAATATTCCTTATGTAGAATTTTAGGTCAAAGGTCATAAACGGCCACATTGTGTCCTAAGCTTGGTTATTATTCTAAAACAATTACCTGAAATAAATGTTAACTGGGAAAAACAATTCAGGTATTAACTAAGGCAACATTTCATGTATCTGTACTGAAGTACCTACAATTGAAAAAGTAAAAAATAAAAACACATTTAAAATATTAATAAAAATTGTTATCATAAACGTATGAGCGTATGACTCGGGTGAGATCAAAGAACAGTGGTTTATAGCGTCTCTGATACTGCAGCGTTTAATCTGATGAGACTCATCGTGCTGTGATGTGTTTAGGTTACGGTGATGATGATGATGATGATGAAGAGCGGCAGCAACCATTCAACCATGATTGGCTGAAGAACAGAAACATCCTGCAGCTCAACAGAATCCACCAATGAGATGAGCAGGACAGACGAAGCTCCGCCTCTATGCAAATCATCATCAATACTCAATAAACTCATTTTGATTACTTGAAATAAACATTATCTGAAATAAAATAAGATATAAACTTGTTTTATTTCAGCTACTTGCCAAGGCAACTTATCTTATTTTTGAGTTTTACTTATAATATAAAATTTATAAAACTGTTTTAAAACATTTTAAAAGAAAAGCTAATAAATCTGACAAAAAAGTAAAATGTTAACTGAAATAACATCCTAAAATTGTATAACTATTTTATTTCAGCTTAATGCTCAGTCAGCAGAAAGTACTAAAATAACCGAAATAATAATTCATATAAATATATATATACATATACATACACGCACACACACACACATTTAAAAAATAAATAAAAGGCCTGACAAAAACAGAAACAAAATTAAAAATTAAAAAGAAAACATTCTAAATAATACTGTTTTATTATTATAGTTAATAGTTCAGTTATTATAGTGTATCTCTAAATAAATTATTAAATTAAAGACAATAAAATAATATTTGTATCTTTTCTCCTAAAATCGAATAAATCCCTAATGATTCGAAAACGACAGGGTCACAATCTTTTGCGTCTAATGATAGCACAGCACTAGCAGATAATAAAGTAAATAAAGTATGTCACTGTGTAGAATTTCAGATGAGGGTCAAAGGTCATCGAGGTGGTTTGTACGTCACATGGCATCCTAAGAAGGGATATTATCATCAACTAAAAGCATTAATAAAATAGAGATGATCTGTAATCAAATATTGTTTTACAGTTGACATCAGACAGGTTTTAACAGATAAGCTGTGTGAAAGGTGGTTTATGGTTGATGTGTTTGCGCGGTGTTATCTGATAATCACTCAGCTCTGAAAGATGCAGTCCAGAGTACACATGAAGTCACAGCAGCTGACCTGAGCGCTGTTCGTGATGCTGGTAATGAGACACAGAGACGCTCAGAAATCAGTTCAGTGCTTATAGATCAAGCTTACCATGCATTTGTGCCACTCTGTATTTCATCTGATGTGGCCTGAAGGTTTTGTCCTGTGGAAAATCCCACATGCCTGATTTCTGATCCGTATCAAAGGGCGTTTGACGTGCCGTTAATTATCGAAGCGGCCTCAGAAATGCTGCTCTGTGCTACTAATCACTATTTTATCAGATTCATGACAGATTCATGATCTGCAGAAAGCACAGGCATTAGTGCACGAGCATGACAGATACTTATATGTGTCACTAAAAATAAAAGAAAAAGAAAAAACATTCAATGTTATGTAATTTTTTTATATGTATATATACAAATTTTATTTCAGCTAGTTGGCACACCAACATTTCTAATTTTTTATTGAGAATTATCTTTTCATTTTGAACTCGAAATGCTAGCCTAATTTAAACTACAACTAAAATTGAATTAAAATAGTACAACTATATAGACAAAAAAAAAACCTGGTAAAACACAAAAATTAAATAAATGTTAACGGAAATAAAATTACTTATAATTTTTGTTAACTTAATAAATTTTTTGCCAGATGCCAAGCCAACATTTCTGATTAAAATGATTGATTGGTTTAATTTTAAGTTCTAAAATAATTCAGCAAACTAAGCCTGATGAAACTGGCAAAACACAATATGTTAACTGAAATAAAATAAAAAATGTAAACTCATTTTAACTAGGCAACATTACTTATTTTCATTTAGTTCAATTTGAAGTACTAAAACAGATCAAACTAAATAAATACATTAATAAAAATGAATAAAACAATATAAAAAATACAGACAAATGAACAAAAAATAGAAATGACAAAAGCACACAACAGAAGCACTAAAACTTCCACTAAAATTTAAGTGAAAGCAGAAAATATTAAAATAATAACCTAACTGAAAATATTACAAACTACAATAGTGTTTCACTGACAATAGATTGCCCTGGTGATGATGTCATGCTGATGAGGGCAAAGGTGAAGGCCAGGATCCGATCAAACCTAACCTTTTATAGTTCTGTGCCCATTCACCCCATGTGACATTTAACCTGATTTCACAGTAATCGGCCAATCAGATTTATCCAGTCCGATTAATGATTCTTCATCTGCGTGTTTGAAGATATAAAAGCATCTCTTAGACTCTCTGGACTTACTCTACATTCACTGGTCAGCATGTCGTTCGGTGGCAAATATCAGCTGGAGAGTCAGGAGGGATTTGTGGAGTTCATGAAGGCAGTCGGTGAGTGCAAAACTAAACTGAATGCTGGATGCTAATGAACTGCTGATAAAATGCCCAGCTGCATATTGCATTGAGTATTTCATGCATTGCATTGAGTGTTTCATGTATTGCAGAGTTTGTTTTATGTATTGCACTGATTATTTAATATTATGAATTATTTGTGTTATATATAATACATTCAGTGTTTTATGTATTGCATTGAGTGTTTCATGTATTGTATCGATTATTTCGTATTATTCATTATTTGTTTCATGTATTGCATTGAGTGTTTTATGTATTTCATAGAGTTTTTTATGTATTGCATTAATTGTTTTATGTATTGCATTGCTTATTTCATATTATGCATTAATTGTTTTATGTATTGCATTGCTTATTTCATATTATGCATTATTTGTTTCATGTATTGTATTGCTTATTTCATATTATGCATTATTTGTTTCATGTATTGCATTGCTTATTTCATATTATGCATTATTTGTTTCATGTATTGCATTGCTTATTTCATATTATGCATTATTTGTTTCATGTATTGCATTGCTTATTTCATATTATGCATTATTTATTTCATGTATTGCATTGCTTATTTCATATTATGCATTATTTGTTTCATGTATTGCATTGCTTATTTCATATTATGCATTAATTGTTTTATGTATTCCATTGAGTGTTTCATGTATTGCATTAATTTTTTTATGTATTGCATTGCTTATTTCATATTATGCATTAATTGTTTTATGTATTTCATTGAGTGTTTCATGTATTGCATTAATTTTTTTATGTATGGCATTGCTTATTTCATATTATGCATTATTTGTTTCATGTATTGCATTGCTTATTTCATATTATGCATTATTTGTTTCATGTATTGCATTGCTTATTTCATATTATGCATTATTTGTTTCATGTATTGCATTGCTTATTTCATATTATGCATTATTTGTTTCATGTATTGCATTGCTTATTTCATATTATGCATTATTTGTTTCATGTATTGCATTGCTTATTTCATATTATGCATTATTTGTTTCATGTATTGCATTGGGTGTTTTATGTATTGCATTGAGTGTTTCATATTTTGCATTATTTGTTTCATGTATTGCATTGAGTGTTTCATGTATTGCATTGATTATTTCATATTATGCCTTATTAGTTTCATGTATTGCATTGAATGTTTCATGCATAGCATTGCTCATCACTTGATTATGGTTTCAGGTCTTCCTGATGATCTGATTGAGAAAGGCAAAGATATCAAGAGCGTGACTGAGATCGAGGAGAATGGAGATCAGTTCAAAGTGACCGTCACCACCGGAGCCAAAGTCATGATCAACAGCTTCACCCTCGGACAGGAGGCTGAGATCGAATCCCTGACCGGAGAGAAAATCAAGGTGATGCGGCACTCAAAGACCTGCATGCAGAAGTGTACAAGCATCTCATTGCATTGAAGATAATGCTGTCGTTTGTGTTCTAGGCTGTTGTGAATAAAGAGGGAAACAAGCTTAAGTCCGTCCTGAACAAAGTCACGTCCGTCACAGAGCTGCTGGATGGAAACACACTGGTCGATGTGAGTTAGAACAGTGTTTATCATCAGCACATGTGATGTTTTCTAGAGTTTTCTAGAGTTAAACTCATGTGATTGCTGCTGTGTTTCAGACTCTGACTCTCGGCAGCCTCGTCTACAAGAGGAGCAGCAAACGCATGGCCTAAAAAGAGACCCCACTTGACAAAAAGAATAACATAATGGGATGTTTTTATTAAAGATCTCTCAAAATCAGATTTGTGTGTTTATCTGTATTATTTGAAAGAGAAGGTTTGTGTTGTGCATGTGTTCATCTACAAATAAAACGATATAATGTAATTTTCCTTATTAGAAATAAAATAAATATTAAATGAAATAAAAGGTAAAAAGTAAACTTATTTTATTTCAGCTGAAAAAACTTAAACTAATTAAACTAAAGCCAATGAATTAAATTTAATAAATACTATATAGATCTACTTAAAATAACTAATAAAAAAATTGCTAAAACTTTTACATTAACGTGAAAAAAAATACATATATATAACAAATATATGCAAACATGTCAGTGTGAAGTAATTTCTCATCAAATGATTCTAGTTCTGATTTCTGAACGATGGATAGTGATGGATATTTGAGGAGAAACTATAAAAGAAAATCTCTTTAAAATTAAAACACAAACATCATACTTCAAACCTGATGAAATTTTAATTACAAAAAACTTTAATGACACTCAAAAACATAGAAGAGTTTTAAAAAAATCTTAGAGTTGTCACACAGTCATCACGTAGAGAAATGAATCTAGAAAATGCTGAATCTGTAACTGGAGCAGCTCTGTGTGAGATTTGCTTCCTAATCTAGATGTCTAACTTTACATACACTCGTAAAAATAAAAAAAGATGCCTTAGAAGAATCATTTTTGCTTCCACAAAGAACCATTCAGTCAAAGAATCGTATCTTTCTTAACTTTTAAAAATGTGAAGAACCTTCTTTCGCCACACAGAAACTCTTCATGAAACCATTTAGACAAAAAAAGGTTCTTCTATGGCATCGTGAAGCACCTTTATTTTTAAGAGTGTATGTTCTGAATATTGCTGCTTTTGTTACTCTTTCTGATTAAAAGCGTCTGCATAGCGTCGACGTGAGTGTGTTTGTCACAGCGGAGCGCGTCGTTGTGGTTCACTTTCTACGAAACAGGTTCTTGATGCTCTCGGTGACCGGTTCTGCCATCATCCTCATGGGCTGGTTCTGCAGTGCCGCCTCACGCATGGTGTGATAGATGTACTCGTTCTGCTTGAACATGCGCAGCTCCATCTCCGTCTGCATGCGCATGGCCTGATGGGACGACACAGACATGTTCAAATGCATGTCCTTCTAAACACACATGCTGTTATTTTTTGGGGTGACACACGCTCAACAAGTCCTTTTTGGAGTTGAAAAGTCATGCATATGTTGCTTTCAAATGCACTTATGAAGCTTGTACTGTGTATCAGAGTCATGCATTGGAATAATCTTTGCATCATGTTTTCTTATATTTTATGTTTTATTCATAAAAACGGCATTATGCATTTAATATGACATTGTTGTTATACATATTCAAATTTCTATAACTTATATGCATTGTATCTCACAAAATCATCTATTTTGCATCATGCATTTTTAAAAATATATATATATATTTAATATTATTATATTTGTATATATCTTCAGTTTTTGTTACGTATTTATGCATGGCATCTAATAAAATCACTCATTGAATAAAGTAATGTGTTTTGTAAAAAGTAATGCATGCATTATTTTATACATTTTTTATTATTAAGAATATAAATATGTACATTTACTTCTTTATGCATGGTAATTTATTGTAATGCATTGTACAGAAAGTAATTAATATGGAGTATAACGCATAATTTATGACATGCTTTCAAGTTGAAAAAATATTTTATATCATCAAAAATACTGTATATTCATATTTAACATATTATAATAATATATAACAATTTACCTCCAGGTCTTTGGTGATGGGGTGTGTCGGGCCATGGGTGATCATCAGGATGGCGTAGGCTTTGCAGATCATGCCATGAGCGATCTCGATGAAGCCACCCTGCCAGTGTGTCACGCCGGCCCTCATCGTGGCCATTCCCAGCTGAGCGTTATTGGGATGGTAGAGCTTCCTAATTCAACAGACGCACACATTAGTGTGTTGAAATTAATTGTTGCATCATTGCAGTAATAGACCGTAATCAATTATAGCCTGCTGACATCATTACCAGTATTAAATAAATGCACCCACTATTTTTTAAATCCGAGATCTTTGCACATTTGGGGAAAAAATACAAGTAGCAGAAGGCTTTATTAGACAGAATGTGTGTATGCATTGCTTGACCTTCATGCATTTCAGTGTTTGACTTTAGATATACTTAATTTCTGTTGCTTTGGAGAGCAGTACGTATTAGATGCACAAAACTCACGCACCGTTAACGTGAACTTTATGCACTAATGTGCATGCCTGTTTGTTGCACTTGCATCTACTTTTAAGATACGAAATTGATGTAAACAATCAGTTATGTTTTCAGAACAAGACAAAGCATCTGATATGTCGAAATAGATCTGTGCATTAAAGCTGCCAGTGTCTCTGATCTCATCAGTAATAATCAATCAGCAATAATGCTGATGAAAAGAGAAAAACCCATAATTATGAATGTCTGCAAACTTTCAGATACTTAAGCACTCTTAGAATCACTTTTAATTACCCCCCCTCCCTTTAATATTTTATATTTGCTTGTATGTTTTGAAGCTGTATTTAGTTGGTTAACAACTTTTTTTTATTATTATTAATTTGCAAATATTTAAAAAAGCATATAATTTGATCAAATAAAAATCACAAAATACATTTGATATAATTGTGATGCATTGTGATATCGAATTGAATCAAATCGTTGACATGATACTCGTAATCTAACCGAATTGTGAAACCAGTGATGATTCACACCCCTAACACACATAAGGGTGTTTTTAAGCATGCATGACTGAATGAAGCACTCTCTCACTCATGCATGCATGCACACACACTCACACACACACACACACACACACACTCACACTCACATGTATCCCTCCTTCATCTTGCACACAAAGGGGTTTTTAAGCATGCATGACTGAATGAAGCTCTTCCTCTCTCTCATGCATGCACACACACTCACACACACACACACACACACACACACTCACAGGTATTCCTCCACCATCTTGCACACATACAAAGGGTTTTTTAAGCATGCATGACTGAATGAAGCTCTTCCTCTCTCTCATGCATGCACACACACTCACACACACACACACTCACAGGTATTCCTCCACCATCTTGCACACATACAAAGGGGTTTTTAAGCATGCATGACTGAATGAAGCTCTTCCTCTCTCTCATGCATGCACACACACTCACATGTATCTCTCCTTCATCTTGCACACATATAAAGTTGTTTTTAAGCATGCATGACTGATTGAAGCTCTTCCTCTCTCTCATGCATGCACACACACTCACATGTATCCCTCCTTCATCTTGCACACATACAAAGGGGTTTTTAAGCATGCATGACTGAATGAAGCTCGTCCTCTCTCTCATGCATGCACACACACTCACATTTATCCCTCCTTCATCTTGCACACATATAAAGTTGTTTTTAAGCATGCATGACTGAATGAAGCACTCTCTCACTCATGCATGCATGCACACACACACATACACACACACACTCACATGTATCCCTCCTTCATCTTGCACACATACAAAGGGGTTTTTAAGCATGCATGACTGAATGAAGCACTCTCTCACTCATGCATGCATGCACACACACACACACACTCACAGGTATCCCTCCACCATCTTGCGCGCGTAAGTCGCCGCATCCTCGAAGAACTGCAGGTAGGACAGCACCTCGCTGAGCGTGCTCCACATGCGCAGCTGATAGATGTGTGTGTCGGCGAGAACGTTCTCCTGCTTCTCCACACACTCACGGCAGATCTTCACCACCTGCGCACACACACTCACATCAAACACCTGCGCTTTCATCTCCAGCGGCGCAGCTCGTCTGTATCAAACTCATCAGTACCTCGTTGTAGTTGGCTTCTATCCGGGCCTTTTCCATCTTTTCCAGCATCGTCCGGCTGTATTCTGTCACTTCTTTCACCGTTTCTTCTGGCACCTGCAGAGCAGAAGATAAAATTCAACATTAAACCTGATTTTGGCTAATAGTTCTTATGCAAACAAACCCTTTTGACATCATTTGAAAAGTTTTTTCATTTTTAAAAGTTGTTAGTCTGCAACTCATTAAATAAACTCATTAACCTAAAGAAGGCAATATACTACAAATATTTTGCCAACAGTATAGCACAAAACAATGGGAATCTCAATTATGTTGTTTACGAATCATTTTTTTGTTTTTTTTGTCACTTATTTATTCATGTTATCTAAGAAAATAATTAATTTTGCATTATGCAAAGCATAAAATAACTTTACGTTTATTGTTTATAGACACTTTTGTACTTATTACTGTGATTTAAACAAACATTTTTATCCTCTTTTGCAAAATCGATTATGTTGAGGTTATTACACCAAAAAGTTAAAATAAATGTATAATAATTAAACTAAAAAGAAATTAGCAAATTAACGGATCGATTAAGTCATTCATACTTTCCCATTATTTACAGTAATTTGATAAGCAGTAATTTACATTAAATGCATATATATTAATTTAATACAAATAAACAACACCATTATTAATGTAACTAAATGAACAGCAGCACAAACACACACAAGTCCTCCAGATGATGGAAGTCCTTCACTCTTTTATAATGAGGGTCAGTAATACGAGCCTGTGTCTCAGACTGGAATTCTGCTCCTTATCTCGTGTTCTGACTGAAGGACTGCTATATTTAACCGCACTAATCTCTCCAGAACGGCAGACAGACGTGTGAGCGCTGGAAACTCATCTGTTGTGCTTCACTCACTGCACACATGACACTACACTATTCTCCTTCATGATGTGACTCAAACCAGCTTTAATGATGCTTTCACAGGACGTTCTGGTTGTTTTTATTTTTGGTCACTGTCTGCTTTCACTGCATTTAAAAAAAATCGTCTTTCTGTGTTCTGTGTATTTTTGTGGCAGGGATGCATGCTGAATCTTATTTCTGTCACACAATAAAAACATTCAGAAAATAGTGAATTTAATCTTAGAATTCAGAGAAAAAAGGTCTGTTTAGATATCTTCTGAGGAAAAAAAAAAAGTCAGAAATGTAAGATTCATTCAAAGTGGAAAACTGTTTATTCTTTTCGTTTAAAAAAATGTTTTTAATTTAAATATATATATTAAATATGATAATATTATGTAACATGAGCTATGCATGGAATCTTATAAAATTATACATTTTGCATCAAGTAATTTCCATACCCTGTCAATAAGCATATTTCTTGCTAAAACTAAAAAATAAAACCATTAAAAAAAATTGTTACTTGAAAGCAACAAAGCATCTGTTACTGGAGTAAAATAATAATAATAATAAATATTTTTTCATCAAACTTTTTTTTTTATATATATATATATATATTTAAACATATATTTAAAATGTTTTAGGAAAAACTATTTAAAATGACAAAAACACAAGACATTTATTAAAAATTTAACAAAAAATGAAAAGGGATTAATAACTAATAAAAGTTATTACATCTTGCAATTCTTAGTTTTTTCTTCTTCTCAGAATTCTGAGTCTCCTCTGAGAGAAAAAAAATCTGAATAGCAGGATTTAACCTCAGAATTCAGGAAAAGAATTGCTAGAATTGAGAGATTTGGATTCAGAACTCAGAACGTTTTTATTCTTGTACTGCATGCCAGAAACAAGCATTACCATTCACATTTAGCAGAAGCTTTTATCCAAAGTGACTTACAAATGAGCAAGCAATCAATATAGCGAGTGATACACAAGTGCTATAACAAATCTCAGTTAGTCTACACGAAGCAAGGCTGCTTTTGTTAATTGCATGATAAATAAATGGATAGAACACAAACAGATTAGAGCTTCCACGCTTGTGTGATGTTAGTGCACATGTGACCTGTACTCAGAGAGACTGGATTCACCTTCTCTCCCTCCAGAAGCGCTCCGGCCATCTTCAGGTCGTCGTTGGTTTTGTTGGTGCAGTGTTCGCAGGTGCAGTCGAAGAAATACTGCTGCTTCAGCAAACGCCTGCGATCTTCAGACAGGTTCAGATAGTCCACATACGACACGGTCACTTCTTCTCCAGGGCTGATCTTTCCCAGCGCTCGCAGCTCAATTCTGCGACAGTGGGAGTGTGATGATTAGAAACAGATCCAGAACTCAGAAGCCCTGCAGATCAAGTAAGTTAACATGAAGAAACACTAACTACTGAGTCGTATAGATCATATACAACATCTTCACTTGATCTGACAGCAGACACAGAAACAATGGGTCTTTTTCACTTTCTCGTGATTGTGTGGATCGTTCAGATTCATATTCATACGCAAAGACGACACATTTCACAACACACAGATTCATTTTTACAAATTTAGAAACTCTCTGCAAATGTGATGTTCACTGAAGACACGCCGCAAGACGTTTGTCGTCCTCAAAACCATCTCAAACTCAATAAAACCCTTTAAATACAGGTCACTGCTTACATTTAAAATAACACACATTTTCATGAATACTGCATGTGGTTGACGTGTATCAGTGGTTTTAGTTGTTCTCACATTTACTACATTTAGAATAACATTTCAGAATTGTTTTTACTTGTTCGTGAAGCGCAGGTTTCACACACAAATTCGCTGCACAAATATCTTTTACTTTGTATTTTTTTGTCTTGTTTTCATTAAAACTACCTAAAAATACCTAAAAAAAAAATGAGGATGCATTTACTTGCCAACCAAGAAAGGGGTCATAAAAAATAAACTTAGTAAAAAAAAAAAGAAAAAAAAAATGTATTTATTTTTTTGACGCCACAAAATTTTTTCCACCTTGTTTTAAGCATAAACTCTTTTTTTATTATTATTATTATAAAAAAAAAACAAGACTTACGATCATGAGTCATTTTATTTCTCAATTAAACATATTTTTTAAAAAATCTGAAAAATGCATCAAAAAGAAAAATATCAAACGGTGGGCTCAGAAAAACTAACTTGTCTCCCTTTGAATTAAGTTAATTTTTCCGTCCCCACAGCAGATATTAGTTCTTTTTCAAGCTTAAACTCACTTCATTTTGATGCATTTTTTAATTAAAAAAGACATTTTGCTTCTCAAGTAAATGTGTCTTGATTTATGAATGCGTAGATATTTCACTAGTAAACAAGACAAAAATATTTAACATAATTCAATGCAATTTTTTGATTTAGATAAATTAATAAATGCATGTAAAGTATGATTTAAGATCATTAATTTAGATTTTATATATATTTCTGCAGTGTTTGCATGCTAAGTGAATGAGACCCAATGCCACACAGACACACAGACAAACCTGACAAATGTGGTTTGAGACGAGTGCAGGAAGTCGTAAACTCACAAGTATTTGCATATTAAAGAGTGATTAGTTGTGGCAGCTGTCAAGACAGAAATGTGTCGGAAGAATCTTCCATTAGGTGTGAAAGAGATTAGAAGAGAATGAAGACAAAAGGACCAACCACCCATCAGCATTCGCCTTACAAACACCAGGGAAGAAAATCTTTTGCACTTTTTTGCACTTTTGTATTTGCAGTGTACATAGTATGAAATAAATGTATTTTTCGTCTATCTATCTTTGACTCTGTGGTGTGTTTTGGCTGTGTTTGGGTAGTTGGAGTGCTGGATGTGATGACAGAAAGCGGAGAGATGAAGATCTGATGAAGATTTAGAGGTAGAGCTGAACAGACCCACCTCTTCTGAGAGTGAAACATAGAATCAACAGCCGACTGACTGAAACACAAAGCAAGAAGCCACTGAATCTCAGGATACTGTTCTCAATCAAGTCCTGTTCTGGTTTTCACATTAAACAACTGCATTTTAATTCATTGCATTTAATCATGCACATTACGCCTCTGAAAGTTGATTTTATTATAAATACAGTAAATACACTAACACTTTTTTAATGCTCAACGAGGATGCATTTATTCGATTAAAAATACAGTAAAAATGTGAAATATTATTCTGATTTAAAACATCTGTTTTCTATGTGAATATCTGTTAAAGTGTAATTTATTTCTGTGATGCTCCGCTGTATTTTCAGCATCATTCCTCCAGTCTTCAGTGTATATAAATATAAATATACCGATTGCAGAAAACACTTCTGAAATGGAAATCTTTAGTGACTGTCTGTACTGACACTTTTGATCAATTTAATGCATCCCTTTTTTTTTTTTTTTTTATAAACTCAAATAAATCTGAGCGCGAATCTTTTGCATGCTAGATGCCACGCATGTGAGTGATTTAAAGGTAAATTAGAAGACATCATGAGTTGAATGTGACATTGGCTTTTCATGGAAACCTGCATCACATGAGCCGCAGGGTTATTCCCTTCCTGACTCTTTCAGTTCAGACTCTCACTTCCTCTGCCATCTTCTCTCTGATTCCTCTCCCACCCACCGTACTTTCACCTGTCTGCTCTCACGCTCCTCCAGAGGATGTGAAGACCGGGGTTTCTGCACTTACTTGCCGTTGTTGAGGATGACGGTGCAGTTGGGCCAGCAGTCGTGATTGACCAGACACAGGTTCGGGAACAAACCCACGCCGACGGCCTGCAGCCCTCGCTGATCGCTCACCATAAACCCGTTACAGTTGATCTGACACACATGAGAGAAGAGCTGAACAGAGCTGGGCCATTGCACTGGAACATTTGCAAGTTTAATTAAGAGGATGCTATTTGAATCATGTTTTAAACAAGCATCCAACACGAGGAGTGTAATACACGTACCACTCCGAGGATGTGGGAGACGCTGTCCACTGTGTGTGGTTTACTGGAGCGAGGCCAGAAGTCTAGGAAGTTGTGTATGTCCACTTTGAAGTCCTTGAGGTCGTCTTCGGAGATGTCATAGAGGTGGTCCTCCAGCTCCTCCAGCGTGGTCAGCTGTGTGTCCGAGACCACGCTGCCCTCCTTATCCTGACGCCACAAGATACGAGCGGCGAGACTAACACACACAACATCATGTGTGTCACATATGAGCATGAACATGTGCAGACTGTTAATCCATGACATAAAAATAGATTGAAAACACCAGCGTAAATGTGCATGCGCTGCACAAAATGAACAGGTTTTGTGTTTGTGTTTCAAGCTGATTGATTGTAGGCTTCATTGATCTGAGTTCATGCACCTCAGTTTTTTTATTTTTAGTTGAAAAGCATTTTTTGATAATTTTGGCTCAATAACTGAGGTTTAATGAGGCCTACGATCAGTCAGCTCAAAAATAAGACACACAAAACCTGTGCTAAATGAAAGAAAACAGGATTATATAAAGATTAAAGACAGTATTTGGATAGACCAGTCCTTTTAAAATGTAACAAGGTAGGGGAAAAAAAACAAAACAAAAGCATAAAGTTATAAAAAATTGTTTGTGAAGTTGTTTTATGCAGCATGTGAGCAAAGTCAGTATGTTTTAGTATGATTATTAGTCCAACAAGGATTTTGGGAATAATGAAAGCATTAACTATCGATAGTTTTGGCAATATTCACTCAAAACCCGAGGTTAATGAGTTAATGAAAACAGCACAAATGAAACTACACTCTTGAAAATAAAGGTGTTTGAAAGGTTTTTCACAGCGATGCCAAAGAAGAACCATTTTTGGTTCCACAAAGAACCATTCAGTCAAAGAACCATATCTTTGTGAAACAGACGTTAAAGGATCTTTATAGAACCATTTAGACATCAAAGGCTCTTGGCATCGTGAAGCACCTTTATTTTTAAGAGTGAAGGTTATCAAAAATTGTTTGTGAAGTTGTGTGAGCAAAGGAATGTGTCACACACACACACACACACACACACACACACACACACACTCACACACACACACACACACACACACACACAAGACCAAATGACCCAAAAACAACCTTTTAATGGTAAACTTTTTTTGTTATTTTTTTTATTTGATTTATTTCTGATTCTGGTCAGCCACTGAAGCTTTAAGTCATGAGCATCTTGAAGATGCATGTGTAAGACAAGCTTGGTGAAGCGTTTCTTACCGGACGTTTTCATTGGGCGCTTTGCCGTAGCTCTTGATAGCAGCACACTCCTGCTTGTGCTCTTCCCAAGCGGCACGCTGACAGGTTCTGTCACAGTACTGAGCAAACCTGCACTGACCGCAGCGCTGCAGCTTCTCCTGCCGCCGGAAACAGCTGTGACAGATGCTGGAGGCGTGACTGCAGCACACAGAGCAGATTCACATTCACTTCTGACTGATGTCTTTCATGATCATCTCTCTCATGCAATGCTATTTTTATACAGAAAGTTTAAATGGAAAAACCGATTCTTCATGGAGAGACAGTGACTTTCTGAGTTGCTTGAATCTAATCTGGATTTTACAGGCTGTTTTTAGACCGTTTTGGGTCTGGAACTGCTTCACTGATTATCTTTTAGTTATATATAGATCATCAGCAGCCACAGAGCATAGGACACGACTGAACTGACCCCAGCGATCACTTAAACATCAATCCCAGTCAGTGCATCACTGATAGATAGTAGAAATTGATTTTAGAAACGATTTATTTTATTATTCATTAATTTTCACTAAGAAATTGCTTGTAAGTTTCACAATTACAAAGAAACACATTGAATTAAATGTGGATTTTTCAAGTAGAAAAAATACAATGTTACTTTCTTGTAAAATGCACAAAATCTTTGTTTCTTTTACAACTTCCAAAATAAAAATATTTAATTTATTAATTTAATTTAATTAATTTTTTTTATTTAATTAAGGTTTTAAGAAATGTTGCGTATTTTTAAAAATATTTTATTTATTTATTTATATAAATTCTTAAGTTCAGTTCCCGTTCTAGTTATTTTTCTAGGTATAAACATTAATTTAAGAAAAAATAAAATAGACATATTGTTTTGGCAACAAGATAAAATAAGTTAAAGTTTTAAACTTTTTTTTTCCAGTTCAAATTTTCTTGATTCCATTTAACGATTTAATGATTTTTTTAAGGTTTTAGTTTAGTTTTTTTTTTAGTTTTTTTTATTATTATTTCAAATAATATAAATATTTATTAATTTTTTTAAACATTTAAACATTTATTTTAATTATTTCAAGTAACAAAAATCTTCACAGTTTTAGTTTTAGATAATAATATTATGATCATAATACAACTTCGACTCTCTTTAATTTTCTTGAAGAACTTATTTCAGTTTATTTCATCTCCATATCTGAAATCTGATTATTTTTCTTGCCCCATTGTCAGATATTTCTGCTTGTTTTACGCAAAAACTCACTTAACTTTGATGCATTTTTACAGAAAACAAGACTTAATATCTTAAATAATTAAATTTTCAATGCATCTTGATTCATGAATGTTTAGATATTTATACTAGAAAACAATTCACTAAGTAACAAAATCATTTTTTTGCAGTGAACTCTTACCTGTCAAACACGACTGAAGCGAAAGGCGGTTCAGCGAACAGAACGTCTCCGGCCCAAACCTCTTTGATGGCCCGCAGACCCCTGCCTTTCCCCGGAGAGTCAAACACTTCCACAAACTCCATGTCTGCCGTCTTCCCCGATGCCGATGAGCTTCTGTATGGCAGCTGGGATTCACCAGCTCTTACTAAAATAGCCCAAGCCTCAGCTGTACCATGTTGGGGGTTCACAGGGGGTCCGAGGCGTCGATGCACGACTACAGACGGGATGCATCTCAATCAAACCCAGAGCTTTGAGAAGAGAGCAGAAAGTATTGCATGCAACAGTTAAATCTGGAGAAGATTCAGCACTCATATAGCTATCAAACATTTGCATGCTTCTCATATAAATGTGACTTTTACCTCGACGTAAAAGCCTCGTTCAGGATCCAGCAGGATATTTTTGGCCCTCAGTTGGAGCCGCCAATCAAGAGAGGAGAAGAGACAGCTGGACGCATGTGTTCTAGCACTTTCCTCAACCCTGACACATTCTGGTGCCTTCGGACACAAATCCAGAACAATGCTAAAGAAGAAAAATATTACCCTGCTTATTTGTAGCAATAGCCAACAATACATTGTATGGGTCAAAATGATCAATTTTTCTTTTATGCCAAAAATCATTAGGATATTAAGTAAAGATCATGTTTCATTAGGAACTTAATGTTTGATTAGTAATATGCATTGCTAAGAACTGCATTTGAACAACTTTAAAGATGATTTTCTTAATATTTAGATTTTTTCACTCCCTCAGATTCCAGATTTCCAAATATTGTCCTCCTCACAAACCACACATCAATGCCAAAATTATTTATTCAGATGAGGCATAAATCTAAAAAAAATTCAAAAAACTGAAAGTTATGTCTGTTTTTGTGCTCCAGGGTCACAAATGTGAAAAAGCACAATCAATTCACAAACACTGGGATGAAATAACCTGATTTTGTTACTTGATCTGAGCTTAATTTACACAACTAATCAAACTGGACACATCTGCTCAGTAATGACTGCTAACAGAAAATTAAACTGATTACTGTAAAGCACTAATGAAGGTTTGGAATCATGTCGTTATCACGTGACACGAAGAAAAACTCTCTTATATCTGAGGTTCTTCGTTTAGATCGCAGCTCTGCTCAGTCTGGATGAATGCTCATTAAAATTAAACTGTGTGTGTGCGAGTGTGTGTGTGTGTGTGTGTGTGTGTGTGTCATACTTGGCCTAAAGCACATTTTTCTAGTCATCTGACCAAACATTTTTCTAGTGCACTCCAAAACAAATCCAGAAAATTGAATTTGTTTCCCGCTGTATTTGGAATTCTGCATTGCATTATTTAAAGGTTAAAAGAAAGCAAATTTTTTAAACAATAAAAAAAATCTTCCTATGGATTAATATTATTTCTCTAAAACCGAATGACCGACTGGAATTGTGTTGCATGTGTCATCTGTTTTTTAATTCACAGATTGATATGTGACAACATCACGTGACAGGAAGACCATCACTTACTGACCGTATCTTGTCCTCCTGACCATCTCATGAGAACACATGGACATCTGCTGCTCTGACGATTAGTGATGGACATTAAATACTGTATTTGACACACACAGCCGTCTTAAACAGATGATGTATTTCATATATCATAATTAATATACAGTAGTTCTGCTTGTGTAACCAATGAAAGAGAATCTCTTTTCTGTCCTGTTCCGCATTTACACTTCTGCTCTGGATGTTATTCTGCTTCACTCTTTTTGTGGGTTCCTGTATAATAAAATGCTTGTCGTTCTCGTTTGAAAGAGTTTCAGATGAAACTCGGTGGTTTTAAACAAATTACACTGCTAGTTAAAAGTTTGGAGTAGTTATGATTTATTTAATGTCTTGCAATAAGTCTCTTCTGCTCACGGAGGCTGCATTTATTGGAACAAAAATACAGTAAAAATGTAAAATATTATTCTAATTTAAATCAGCTGTTTTCTGTGTGAATCTGTGTTAAAGTGTAATTTATTTCTGTGATGCTCCGCTGTATTTTCAGCATCATTCCTCCAGTCTTCAGTGTCACATGATCTTCAGAAATCATGAAAATATGATCAGAAGTGTTTCTTGAGCAGTAAATCATCATATTTTCATGATTTCTGAAGATCATGTGACACTGAACACTGATGCTGATGCTGCATCACAGAAATAAATTACATTTAAAATGTATTACAATAGCAAACTATGGAAGCTTGTTTCTTTCTAAAACAATAAAAAAATCCTAATTTGTTCCATCTCTAGGCCATACACCACATGCTGTACTCTTCTATCACACAGAACTCATTGTATTTTACGGACTCATGCATGATTAAACAGCATTGACTCTGTTTTTATGAATGATCTTTTGTGACTCAGTGGATGAAATGCATTCGTTCCTCTCAGTGTCACTTGATATAAAGCACACATGCTTCTGAGATGCATCAACACCCAACATCCAGCGTCTCTGAAGCTTTCCGCAGCATCCCCACATGGAAGACGAGATCATTTCAGAGTCCAGGGATCTGGGCAGAGCTCTGTGCATCATCACAGGAGCGTCGAAAGGCTTCGGCCGGACGCTTGCGTTTCAGCTCAGCTGCCTGCTGAAGCCCAGATCCATCCTGATGCTGGTCGCTCGAACCGCAGAGCAGCTCAACCAGCTGAAGGAGGACATCATAACCCTGTACGGTGGACAGAACCAACTGGACGTCCGCTGTGTGCAAGCTGATCTGGAGAAGAAGGACGGCGTGGAAAAAACAGTTCAGGCAGCTAAAGAGACTTCAGTGTCAGAAATGGACCACATACTCCTGATCAACAATGCAGGTGCGCTGGAGTGTCATTCCACTGTAAAACAAAATTTGATTAATAATATTTATTTATTTATTTATTTATTTTTACAAATATCTAAACAAAAATATTAAAAAATAAATCAATAATAATAATAATACAAAAAGTACTGTATTGGTAGATGTATTATATATTAATTTATTTCAATCTACCTTATTTTTATTTAGCATAAACTTAATTACTTAAAATTAAAATCATATGTCACAATGTAAATTTAAATTGATGACAAGAAAATAAAACAAAACGAAAAAACTGTAAAATAACAATAAAAAATAAAATTCTATAAATTATTTCTATAAATTAAATCCTTAAAATTTCAAACTAAGTTCTAACTTAATAAAAATAAAGTCATTAAAAGATAAAAAAAATAATAATAGTATTTTTGTCTTGTTTTCCAGTCCTAATACTGAACCATTATTAAATCAATATTTTTTTTTACATTAAATTTGTGTCCTGTACTTTATTATTTATTCATTTAAATCTAATTATAATTTATTTTATAACGTAATTCTTTAAAAAATATTTTATTTAGATTTTTATATAAATAATTGTTTTTTTAATAAAAATATGTATTTATAAATATATTATACAATTATAAAAATAATGTAAATATATTTATATTATAGTATATTATACTATTTTTTTATATTTTTATTGATTTATGTACACTGCAAAATATGATTTTCTTATTCATTATTTTTCATTCTTCATTCATTCTTCTTTTCCAGTAAAAATATTTACATTTCAAGTTTGTTTTCTGAAAAATTAAGTCAGTTTATGCTTAAAACAAACAAACAAACAAAAACCTACTGTCAGAAATGTGTGTCCAACTAGGTCTTTAAAATAATTTTGATTTAAAGATATTTAGATATTTGCACTAGAAAACAAGACAGAAATCCTGGGTCGTAGCTTGCATTCACTGAAAGCTGAATGTGAAGAACATGATGATAGTTTGTCCTCTTTGGTTTCAGCGTCTCTGGGTGACGTGTCTCGCTTCGCTGTGACGTTCACGGATCCGGCGGAGGTCAACCGGTATCTGTCTCTGAACGTCAGCGGAGCGCTGAGTCTGACGGCCGGCGTCCTGCAAGCGTTTCCTCGCTGTCTGGGTCTGCGGCGGTCGGTGGTCAACATCAGCTCTCTGTGTGCGCTGAAGCCCTTCCCGTCGTGGGCTCTGTACTGCACCGGGAAAGCCGCCCGCGACATGATGTTCCGCGTGTTAGCTGCAGAGGAGCCGGATGTAAGAGTGCTCAGTTACGCACCCGGTGAGTGCCGTGGATCGCACACGCGCTAATTATCACACGTTATTCAAGAAAGGAACACTGTTTCTGTCGGGTTCCCCAAATCAGGGTTCATCAGCTGATAATGATTCAATTCATACAAATGAATAAATAAGTAAATAAACAATTAAAATAAAACATTTACTGAAAATTAAATCACAAAAATGTGAAATTAAATAATTTCAAAATAATTTTAAAAAGTCTAATTAAATAGGCTAATTAATTTAAACCAATTTGAAAATCAAATATTAAATCGTAAATTTACAATTTATAAATACATTCTTATAAAATAAAATAAGACAAATGGAATCATAAAAAAGTTGAACATCAAAAATGATAAATGAACTCATAAAATGTAAAAAAAAATTTTTTTTTAAACTATTAAAATAAAAACAGCAAACATATATGTGAAATTAAAAGATGAAAATGTCAAATTAAAATTGCTATTTTATTTAAATAAAAGCAACCAAAACAAAACACACGTAAAAAAAAAACTATTAATATAAAAGGCTTACTAAAAATTTTATCAAAAAGATGTAAAAATCTAAATAACTGATTTTAAAACAAAAACAAGTATTGTAATACACAATAGTGTAAAATATCTAATTTAAAAACGTAATAAAAATAAAAATTTAAAATAAATGTAAAATTACATTTAATACAATTAAAATGAACACTTAAATTAAATCAAATACTTAATTTTTAAATTAAAGGTACATCTCAAAAAACATCCCAAGGGACTTTTTAAGACTATTTTAGCTCAGATGTGTTTGGTTTGGGGGACAGTGAGACAATAGGAAAACACACAGCTGAGGACAGACAGATAACAAGCAGACGTGTCAGTGATCTCTACACTGAGTCAGTCAGCTTTCATGAGATCAGTGTGTGGTGTTCTGCAGGTCCTCTGGACACAGACATGCAGCTGCAGGCGCGCCGTTCCTCCGGAGATCTGCAGCTGCGGCGTTCCTTCTCCTGCATGTTCTCCGAGGGCCAGCTGCTCTCCTGCGAGGAGTCCGGAGCCAAACTCATCAAGCTCCTGCTGGACAACGACTTCCAGTCCGGTGCGCATCTGGACTTCTATGAGCTCTGATGCTCACAGCTCTCATACTGTACATACTGTGCACAGAGGTGTATAATCTTATTGATTGATTTGTATTCTTTTTAGATCTGTTTAGAAATGCTGTGTTTTTATAAAAGGAATAAATGAGTGAATGTTCAGGTATTCACTGTGTTTTACTGTGGCTGCTGTGGAGTTCTATAAAGCAGCTGAGGACATCTAGTGGGGTTCCTGCACAAATACACAGAGAGACATAGGAAATAATTTAGTTTTTCAATTTACATGATTTGGGTAGATTCTAGTGGTGTCAAAGAATGTAACTTTTATTTTGGATGACAGCACTAGTTGATGCAGATAATATAATTGATTAATTTGGGTGTCCACCTGATTATGATATAATAATCTAATAAAAAAACATTCTTATAAAAATGTTAATGTACAGTCGTGGCCAAAACTTTTGAGAATTATATAAATATTGGAAATTGGAAAAGTTGCTGCATAAGTTTTTATAATAGCAATTTGCATATACTCCAGAATGTTATGAAGAGTGATCAGATGAATTGCATAGTCCTTCTTTGCCATGAACATTAACTTAATCCCAAAAAAACCTTTCCACTGCATTTCATTGCTGTCATTAAAGGACCTGCTGAGATCATTTCAGTAATCGTCTTGTTAACTCAGGTGAGAATGTTGTCGAGCACAAGGCTGGAGATCATTATGTCAGGCTGATTGGGTTAGAATGGCAGACTTGACATGTTAAAAGGAGAGTGATGCTTGAAATCATTGTTCTTCCATTGTTAACCATGGTGACCTGCAAAGAAACGCGTGCAGCCATCATTGCGTTGCATAAAAATGGCTTCACAGGCAAGGATATTGTGGCTACTAAGATTGCACCTAAATCAACAATTTATAGGATCATCAAGAACTTCAAGGAAAGAGGTTCAATTCTTGTAAAGAAGGCTTCAGGGCGTCCAAGGATGGTCTCCTAAAGAGGATTGAGCTGCGGGATCGGAGTGCCACCAGTGCAGAGTTTGCTCAGGAATGGCAGCAGGCAGGTGTGAGCGCATCTGCACGCACAGTGAGGACAAGACTTCTGGAAGATGGCCTGCTGTCAAGAAGGGCAGCAAAGAAGCCACTTCTCTCCAAAAAAAACATCAGGGACAGATTGATCTTCTGCAGAAAGTATAGTGAATGGACTGCTGAGGACTGGGGCAAAGTCATATTCTCCGATGAAGCCCCTTTCCGATTGTTTGGGGCATCTGGAAAAAGGCTTGTCCGGAGAAGAAAAGGTGAGCGCTACCATCAGTCCTGTGTCATGCCAACAGTAAAGCATCCTGACACCATTCATGTGTGGGGTTGCTTCTCATCCAAGGGAGTGGGCTCACTCACAATTCTGCCCAAAAACACAGCCATGAATAAAGAATGGTACCAAAACACCCTCCAACAGCAACTTCTTCCAACAATCCAACAACAGTTTGGTGAAGAACAATGCATTTTCCAGCACGATGGAGCACCGTGCCATAAGGCAAAAGTGATAACTAAGTGGCTCGGGGACCAGAATGTTGAAATTTTGGGTCCATGGGCTGGAAACTCCCCAGAACTTAATCCCATTGAGAACTTGTGGTCAATCCTCAAGAGGCGGGTGGACAAACAAAAACCCACTAATTCTGACAAACTCCAAGAAGTGATTATGAAAGAATGGGTTGCTATCAGTCAGGATTTGGCCCAGAAGTTGATTGAGAACATGCCCAGTCGAATTGCAGAGGTCCTGAAAAAGAAGGGCCAACACTGCAAATACTGACTCTTTGCATAAATGTCATGTAATTGTCGATAAAAGCCTTTGAAACGTATGAAGTGCTCGTAATTATATTTCAGTACATCACAGAAACAACTGAAACAAAGATCTAAAAGCAGTTTAGCAGCAAACTTTTTGAAAACTAATATTTATGTAATTCTCAAAACTTTTGGCCACGACTGTAATAATATTAATTAATTAATAACCAAAAAACAGTACACAGAATCTAGTAGACGTAGATGTACTATTCCTCTTCAGTCAAAAATCTGGGTGTTATATTGGACAGCAACTTGTCTTTTGAAAATCATATTTCCAATGTTACAAAAACTGCATTCTTCCATTTTAGAAACATTGCCAAGCTACGAAACATGTTATCTGTTTCTGATGCAGAAAAGCTAGTTCATGCTTTCATGACCTCTAGACTGGACTATTGTAATGCACTTCTAGGTGGTTGTCCTGCTTCGTCAATAAACAAGCTACAGGTCGTCCAAAATGCAGCAGCTAGAGTCCTTACCAGGTCAAGAAAATATGATCATATTACCCCAATTTTACAGTCTCTGCACTGGCTACCTATTAAGTTCCGTATCAGTTACAAATTATCATTACTTACCTATAAGGCCCTAAATGGTTTAGCTCCTGCGTACCTAACTAGCCTTCTACCACGCTACAATCCATCACGCTCCCTAAGGTCACAAAACACTGGACTTTTGGTAGTTCCTAGGATAGCAAAGTCCACTAAAGGAGGTAGAGCTTTTTTACATTTGGCTCCCAAACTCTGGAATAGCCTTCCTGATAATGTTCAGGGTTCAGACACACTCTCTCTGTTTAAATCTAGATTAAAAACGCATCTCTTTCGCAAAGCATTCGAATAAGTCATCTCATAATTTGTAACTGCATTTATATCAGATCAAAATGTGCATTCTTATTCTTTAGCTTGGGTTAAACTAATTAATTTCACTTACAGAGTTCACAAATTTTGTTATAAGTTTGATTGCATCATATAATAATTACTGTTAATAGTGTTCATTGTCTGTTTGATTATGCCTTTAATAGATGTTTCGTACATTTCTGTCATATGCAACTAAACTAATCGTCACAAATGATAAGTGACTACTAAATATTATAGAAACGTAATTTTCTGTAAAGTTGCTTTACAATGATTTGTATCGTAAAAAGCGCGATACAAATAAACTTGAATTAATTATGTAAACAAAAACTTTTATTTTGGATGCGATTAATCACGATTAATCGTTTGACAGCACTCCTACAATACAGTTTAAAGTGGCTTCATAAATTAATTTAAAAATACAAAAATTAATGAATTTTTCAAGAACGACCCATCACTATTCTGTATTGGAATTAGTTTACCTGTTTCAAGTATCCGGGTTTTTCCGAGTTAAAATGAAAATGACTCAAAAAAAGATTCATTAATTTTGCTCAACAAGACTCAAAAGCCCGAGTCCGTAAAATGAGCCGAACTTCCCATTACTAGAATAAACCTGACAGGAAGGTGTGGCTAGAAGGGGTACATTATTTTCAGAAAGGGCTAATCTGGCCCATGTACCCGTTAATTTCCGACTCATGTCCTATGTATTTCACTCCGCTTCGACTCTTTCTGTAAGTTACGTCATTCCGCCACTAGCGGCGACAAGCGACTGTCTCGCATTTCATGAGTCATTTGAATCATTTACACCGAATCATTCCAAACTACCGATTTATTCAGAAACATAACTACTGTGTGGAAAAACCCAAATTTGCCACTTTCATTTATTTATCTAAATATTAGCGGTGACGAATCGCCCTCATTAAGAGCTCTGTTTTGAACAATAGCTACATCAACTAATTATTAAAGACTATAAAATATTACGATTATTTTGAACCCCTTTTATAAAGACTTGGGGTAGGCTATCGAAACAACAATTATTAAATTCTAAAAACCTAAACAACATATGTTGAGGAAACACATAAATATTCTTACTGATGGTTACTGATGATTTTGCAGCTCCCTCTGGAGGATCACGCAGTACGCATGCGCGTAGTACAAACGCCTGACTGAATAGAGTGCTATATACTACGCGCATGCGTAGTGTCGTCGGCGTATGGGGGGCGTTTCTGGCGAGCGGCAGAGGGGCGGGGCGAATGTGGGTGTGTGGCTCAGCTGATGCTGACTATCATCATCATCCTCCTCATCATCACCACCCGAGACCTGTTCCTGTCAAGATACACTCCGCTCGGTTTTATGGACGCGACGCGACCGGCTCGGTGAATGAACGCGGCTGACGCGACGCGCGTCGCTGTCCGCGGTGCTGAAACAGTGAGTACGATCGCACTCATGTGGATGTCATACGCGAAACGACAACGATTATAGAAGGATATATATAAAGAGAGAGAGAGAAACCCCACTATCACTGCGACTCACTCGACTGGAAGTAAACCAGTGAACGGATCTCCATTCTCTCTCGCAGATAAAGCAGCGAGGACGCATTATGTAATGCACTGATAGTGGGAAGAAGGGGAAAAAAACAACCCATCTCCTGGTTTCCATCTTCATGGTGCGTCTTTGTTTGTGTGGAGAGCAGAAAATGGAGAGTGTGTCTGTATTAAGATGCAGTGTTTTGATGCTCAAAGGGATCCGCGCTGTCAGAAGGGGCTGCAAATGTCCATTCAGATGTGCGATAACAACAGCGCGTGCAATCTTTTGTGCAGATGCACAGGCTCAGGGTTTGGAGAGAGTTGTTCGTCTGAGGTTTCAGATGATTGTGCAACTTGTTGTGCATTCGTTTGCGTGAAGGTTAGTGGCCTTGTGGAGCCAATAAAAGTTTAACTATATCTTACCTTACACACAAAGACACACACATTAATCTCGTGGCCCATAACAAGCCGAGGTGCCAATGCAAATGTGCGTGAGATGTGTAAGTGCGAGAACAGATGAGGTAATGACAAAGCACTGGAGTGTGAACCCTCTGTTGGCCGCTCATGGTGCTGCAGCTCGTTGTGAGATCAAACAGCTTCTGTCTTTCATGGTGTGTTTTCATGCACATGGTGTCACGTTACCCGTGTCAAACACAAGCCTGGATCAATCTGGCTGCTGCTCACATGACGCTGATGCTTGTATACGGTTGCTGTAACACGTTTTAGTAAGTGCATTTGTTTATGTTGTGGATCATGCAAAAATGCACAATTGTTAATGCACTGAAGCTTTCCATTGTTTTGCTGTTGTCTCATCTATATCTCTTAAACCTTTCTCAACAATTTATGATGTTACTACCTGTGTTTATGAATGCAAAGTTGATAATCAAATAATTCCTATTACTATCAAACTACTTTCATATTTGCACAGTAATATTTAAGGTTTGGGATTGATGCTTTCAATATTTGTGAAATAATTCTCTTCTGCTGATAAAGGCTACAGTTATTTATTCCTGTGATCAAATCTGAATTTTCAACATTAATAGAAATAGGGTTAGTAAGATTTAAAAAGAAAAAAATAACCAAATTGATATTTGTATGATGCAAAGATGCAGGATCAAAAGTTAAAGACATAATGTTGCAAAAGATTTCTATTCCAAATAAATGCTGAAAACAAATGTATCACTGTTTCTACAAAAATATTGTGCAGCACAACTGTTTTCAACATTGATGATAATCAGAAATGTTTCTTGAGCAGTAAATCATCATATTTTCATGATTTCTGAAGATCATGTGACACTGAAGACTGGGGGAATGATGCTGAAAATACAGCGGAGCATCACAGAAATAAATTACACTTTAACACAGATTCACATAGAAAACAGATGAATTAAATTACAATAATATTTCAGTTTTTTAATCAAACAAATGCAGACTTTTTGAGCAGAAGACACTTCACGGATGAGAAAACTTTCACAGTTCTTTGTACTGTAGCACACAGCCTCAAACTAGTAATCGTTGAATTGATTTGTAGCCATACTGTATTTGTGTAGAACTGTGAGTCGACTATCTAGGTGAGGCAGAGAAAGTCTTTTGTCAGAAAACAAAGAAACTGCTATAGTATAACAAATAAGGATATTACTAATACTGTAATGCAGCTTGGCAGAGGATGCTGTATTTATTTATCTATTTATGTGTTTACAGTAATTTACAGTACAGTATATTGCAATGTGTGTTTACTTTATATTCTGTTGTTTGGTTTTGATCTTCACTTCTAGTGTTTCATCTACTTCAGAGGAGTGAAATTAAAGTAAAGTTTATTGGTGGGTTTTACTGTATCTGTACCGCTCCATTTATGCTGCATACTGTAACAGACACCAACTAGCAAAAGGATTAATATTTTCCAAAAAAAAGTAGGTTTCTGTAACAGTGTTTTGGATTGATCCCACTAGTGTTTTCTAGGCAGGAAAAAAGTCTGTGTATCTGTCAGGTTTGTGTGTCATTAAGGTCAAAGAGAGAATGTGTTTTTGATTGAAGTGTTTGATTTGGAAGTTTAAAGCTTGCACAAGTTGGTGTGTATATTTGAGATCGTGTGAGAAAATGGTGAATTGTGTGTTAGCAATCGAGAAAACTTGTAATATGCACAAATCTCCATTCTCTGACTGCAGTGTGTGTCTGGAGGTCGGGCAGCTGTGACGGCCCATGTGGAGGCTTTCGACGCTGAGTGACGCTCTGGTTCCCCAGCATGGGCAGTGTAGGCAGCGGGGTGGCCGGTGAGCAGGAGTTTGCCATGAAGAGCGTGGGCACTCGCACCACCCTCCCTCGTGGCCCTCCTCTGTCCCATCTCCACGCTCCTCCCTCCGCTTTGAACGGCTCCAGCGACAGCACTGCCACAGATCGAGGCCAGCTCAACATCGCCTCGTCTCGGCCCAGCAACGGGGACAAGGCCGCACACAGAACCGGAGGAGTGTCTCTGGATGCTTGCGGTAACGTGGTGGGTCACGGCGCAGAGAAGAACCATGAGGTAAAGAGCAGAGATGTGAACAACAGCAAGAGAGACAGTCGCACGCCACCCAAGATCCTCACTGTGTCCGGCAAACTCGAGCAGGTACGACTGACGCAGCTCGGCTAATGTTACTGCATTAAAGCGGTCATCGGTTGCAAAATTCACTTTTACATGTTATGTGAACTAAAATGTGTGTTGGTAGTGTGTGTACGCAACTACCCTTTTGTTCAGATGGGGGTTTTTATCTCAATTCAGTATCAATTCATATATCTTTTGTTGAAGGCCTTTTTAGCACTTTTTTATTCTTGGGATAAATTCAGTATTTGCTTGCAAATCATTGTGTGTAGTTGTACGAGTATCATTTAAAGAAGGATATAAGTTATTCACTTTAAAAATGTAAAAGTGTAAGCATTACTACTGATTTTTTTCAGACCACAAAATGACTCAATTTTCTCTGTTTTAACCTTAAATACTACACTAAATACTTATCTAGACAGACAGACGGACGGACAGACGGACGGACGGATAGATGGATGGATAGAGAAATAAATAGATAGATAAATAGATAGATAGATAGATAGATAGATAGATAGATAGATAGATAGATAGATAGATAGATAGATAGATAGATAGATAGATAGATAGATAGACAGACAGACAGGTTACATAAATTAATGAAGGCCGTTTAACGATGTATCATTGTAAGAACCTGTTTTATTATCCTCCTTCAGAATAATTCTGCTCTGGTCCGACCGTCTGCCTTCAAACCTGTGGTGCCCAAGAGTTTTCACTCCATGCAGAACCTGCTGGGTCAGTCCAGCGGAGGACCATCTGCTTGCTCCGACGCTCCGCAGTCCCTCTGCGAGGAGGACAGTCTGGATCAGGATCCTTCGGCCAGAAACGACGGCCCGGCTGGCATGACCGACTCTGGGAGGAACTCGCTGACCAGCCTGCCTACCATGAGCTACGGCCCCGCTCAAGCACTGGGGCCCCTCAGCGCTTCCACCAGCCACATCAACAGACTGAGCAGCACAGTGGCGCCGCTGGAGAAACCAGACAAACCCAGCTATCAGAACGGCCTGAGCGTGTCCGACAGCGGACAGTCCTCCTCCGGGAAGAGCTGCTTGTCCTATCAGAGACTCTGTCATTTGACAGACACAAGTGCCACCGTCCAGCCATCACCCTCCACTGATGACATTATCCAGGACCTGGAGGACCGACTCTGGGAGAAAGAGCAGGAGGTGAGGAGCATATACAGGCCTCAATTATGTGTCCCTGGAGCACAAAAGCAGTCATAAGTAGCACAGGTATATTTGTGGCAATAGCCAACAATACATTGTATGGGTCGAAATTATCTAATTTTCTATTACGCCGTATTCATCCTTCTGTCTCTGATTGATAGTCAGTGTTGGGGAGTAACTAGTTACATGTAACAGAATTATGTAATTTGGTTTAAATTTATATTAGGTGGCCTTAACTACTATGTACTGACATCAGAAAATAAGTGCAATGTATTTATTGCGTTCATAGTGTATTGCAAAACACTATAAAAACATATTTACAGTTACTTCTGAAAATGTCAACAATTACAAAAGAGTTACATCTGAATAGTTTCACACACACACAGATTTAATGGATTTCTTTCCCAAACTGCACAGACTTCTTTAAAATAAGGCACCAATGTTTTCTCAGGACAAAGAATAGGACCAGAGGTGGGTAGAGTACCCAAAAACTGTACTCCAATGGTAAATGGACTGCATTTATATAGCGTTTTCAACAGACCACATGGCCATCCAAAGCGCTTTACAATTTTGCCTCACATTCACCCATTCATACACCGACTGCGGTGTCAGCCATTCAAGGCGCCATCCAGTTCGTCGGGAGCAGCTGGGGTTAGGTGTCTTGCTCAAGGACACCTCGACACTTGGTCAGGTGGAGCCGGGGATCGAACCACCAACCTTCCAGTTTGTAGACAACCTACATGAACCACTGAGCCACTGACGCCGCTTTCTCAAGTAAAAGTAAAAGTACTTCTAGAAATATTTACTCAAGTAAAAGTAAAAGTACTAGTCTTGAATAGTTACTTGAGTAAGAGTAAAAGAGTATCGGATAAAAAATCTACTCAAGTAGTTAGTTACTAGTTACTTTGGGTCATATATACTGAGCCTATTTTTATTTAGATATATAGATAAAATGTATGTAATGTATGTGTGCGTGTATAAATGTATATATTTCATCAGCCTTTACTCCAATTTATGTAATTTATTATAAAACCCTGTCTGTTTACTTAAGTAACAGATATAGGTGTCATGCCATAACATATTTTTAATACGACTGACTTTATATTAAATGTGAATCTAACATTGAAAGTTAATGTGATATAAATATTGCTACTAATCTTTCATTGTTCAGAAAGAGAGCAAATAACATTTACATTATTAAAGATCATTTTCACTGAGAGTCTAGATTTCAATCACTCTCAGAAACTCCCATTAAAATCACTGAAACTGTTAACACTGTGAAATCAATATCCTATTTACAGATTCGTACACACATCTGCACTTTGTTGTTTCTGACGAGAGAATTCGCCAGAAAGAGGTATTCAGTCAGTGAGCGAGTGAAGGAAGCACCGGTATTTTAGCGATGACTCATCTGAACGCCTCTGATTGGCCAATGCTTTAATCAGCTCAAAAGAATCATGTGTGATTGGTTATAATGCGCAGCGCTGTAAAAACACATCTATCTCTGGCTCAGCGCCAGCAAGCAATCACAGATCTGAATTTAGCAGCTGATGATATGACTTGCTGAACGTATTCGCACCGGTGTGACTGTATTAAAATTAATAAAATCTTAATCGGCTATTTTTTGTCTTTTGGAAGCTTCATTCAACTTGACTCCCCTCTGTTATAAGCCACACACGTACAACAAACTAATGTCACAGTGGTATCGTGTACTGTAATCGAATGTAGCCCAAGTTATTACCTGTTAAACAGTAGACAGCACACGCGGTGTTCATCTAATAAGGATCTCCATCGCTAGCAAATAATAGCCTTTGCAGATTTTCAATTCAATGCAGTTCCAGCCACGTTTTCAACGCTGCTGATGATGTTAAACTTTACAACTCTGAGTGAACCACTTCAGACGCTCAGCGCGTGCGGCAGGGAACTGAACGACTCATTCAAACTGATTCACGAACTAATTCTCTGGTTTGCCAATTGGTTTGATCAAGCCTTTAAAACAGAATTGACTCAAAAGGATGAATCATACGCGAATGGGCATCGCTCATTGCCCAGAGAAAAGTAGACGGCGCGTTTGGAATAAACTGAACCATTTATAACATTTATTGCATTAAGATAAAGTAACGAGAGGAGCCTGTATGTCTTATTTTTTTAAGATTAACAGTTTTTTTTCCCAAGGCTCTGTTAGGTGCAAAAGTCTGGTTTTGTGATGGCTGTGCTTAAAACATGAAATTATTTGTGATAAATTATTTGTGAAATTAAGTGATGAAGCATATTGAAAGTCTGACATTAAGGTTAACCCTGCAGCTTCAAAGACACTCCAGTGAGGTCAAAACTAGCTTGTAAATCACTCTCTGCTTCATTAGTCCATCTTTTAATAGTCCTTAATAGAGGTTTAGTTGATTTCAGTTTCTGCCTGGAGGTCGGTCGGTATAAGATGAACCAAACAGTGATCGGAGAGCCCCAAAGCTGAGTAATATATATATAATACTCTCTCTGGTGGAAACGAGATGTGCTGCTTGTATTTTGGCAGTTCACAGGAGAGATTTGATTGGTTAAAATCTCCAAGAATAATTTAAATAGAGTCTGGGTACATTTGCTCCATTTCTTATTGCTTATTTGCTCATTTTAGGTAATTATGGCTTATTGCTTTATTTTAAACTCATGAAGTTTCTAGACTTTTACGGTTTTGGTAACACTTTACAATAATGGTCTTAAATAGAATCCTGTACCTGGAGACATGACTGTGATTGTTCCTCAGGTGATCCACATGCGGCGTAACCTGGACCAGAGCGAGGCGGCGATCGTGCAGGTTTTCGAGGAGAAGCAGCACATCTGGGAGCGAGATATGGAGGAGCTGAGGCAGAACTACGCCGGCCGTCTGCAGCAGGTGACCCACCGAGCCCAGCACACACAGCAGGCTCTGCAGACCCACATCGGCCATCTGCAGCAGGACAAGGGCCGGCTCCAGGAGGAGATCAGCACCCTGCTCGCTCAGAGAGAGGAGCTGGAGAGGAGGTGTCTGGATTACCGTAAGGAGCAGGCAGATATCCTGCCTCGCCTGGAGGAGACCAAGTGGGAGGTGAGAGGAGCAAAACAAAGGCTCCGTAAGATTGCATTTGTGGCTCCTCAAAGGAACCTTTCAGTGATCAGGACAAAACATTTTAGGTAATTTCATGTCTTTACATTGTTTAGAGCATTAAAAAAGAATTGTAAATGATATAAGTTATGCTACGTCCTTGGTAGAGGACATCGTGACTCAATTTAAAATAATAATAATAATAATAAAAAGACATGAATGAACATGCATAGGCAAAAACAATAGTTTTTATTTATTTATTTTAAATCACCAATACATTTTTCATTTTCAGGATTTTTTTTTAAACAGAATGCTTTTATATATAACTTTTCTTAATGCAAAATCTGTATAAAATGTCCATAAAAAGTTTTTTTCTTATTATATATTATGTATATATAAACAAAATCTAGTTTGCATATTAATATCTTTTTGGGGCAACGTGTAATGTCTGACAAGATTTTCATAATAATATATAATATTTCATAGTAATATTGTAATTTAATTTCTTTCCCTATTTATTGTTTGTGTCTCCAAAAATGCGTAATAAACATGCGTTTAGTCCCGGTGTCCTCTTAAGAGAACAAATCAATGTCCTGTTTCGAAACAGAAAGTCATATTTGATTTGAAACCCCATAACATTTGTTAATGTTTATCCTCACCCCAAAGCTGAATTTATTTAATTAAAATAATATTAAAAACACATCAATATTGTGAAATATTATTAGAATTCAAAATACCAGATTATAACCAGAAATGTTTCTTGAGCAGCAAATCATCATATTTTCATGATTTCTGAAGATCATGTGACACTGAAGACTGGAGGAATGATGCTGAAAATACAGCGGAGCATCACAGAAATAAATTACACTTTACTCTTTATTAAAATAGAAAGTAGCTATTTTAATCTGCAATAATATTTCAAATTTTTACTGTATTTCTGATCAAATAAATGCTTCCTCGGTGATCACGAAAATGTGTTTTTTTATTATTCCTAACTTTTACCCAGTAGTGTTTGTTATTCATTACACTGACTGAAATTTCGAGGAGTATTTCAAGTAAACAGTTGAAGTGTAAGGAGATCATGAGCTGATAGAGCATCATACAGCAGACTGAATGGCTTCGTGTTGATCAGCTGTGTCAGAAGGCGGGCGAGATCTCTCTGCTGAAGCAGCAGCTGCGAGAGAGTCAGAACGAAGTGACTCAGCGCGCCGGAGAGATGGTGGCCCTCAGGGGTCAGCTGAAGGAGCTCAAGGGCCAGATGAAGGAGCGTGAGGAGACCATGATCGGCCTGAAGGACTCGTACACCAACAAGAACCGCGAGCTGGAGAGATGTGAAGGAGAACTGAAGAGAACGCTGACAGAGGTGTGCAACAGAAACACACACACTCATATTCAACGCTCCACACTTACACGATCGTATTTAATAATAACGAACAATAAAACTATTACTAATGCTGATGCATGAGGTTAGCGTATTAAAGTTGACTGTGTGTTTGTGATAGAAGACTCAAGTCAAAATGAGTCACGAAGACTGCATTTATTTGATCAACAAAATAAGCAAACAAATAACTTACCGTATTTTCCGGACTATAAGTCGCCCTTTTTTTCATAATTTGGCTGGTCCTGCGACTTATAGTCAGGTGCGACTTATTTATCAAAATTAATTTGACATGAACCAAGAGAAATGAACTAAGAGACATGAACCAAGAGAAAACATTACCGTCTCCAGCCGCCAGAGGGCGCTCTATGCTGCTCAGTGCTCCTGTAGTCTACACTGAAGACACAGAGCGCCCTCTCGTGGCTGGAGACGGTAATGTTTTCTCTTGGTTCTAAATAAATGCGACTTATAGTCCAGTGCGACTTATATATGTTTTTTTCCTCATCATGACGTATTTTTGGACTGATGCAAGATAATGCATGGCTTTTTAATGCACTTCACGTTGAGTGTTTCTTGGCCTCCACCTCGTGAATTATCCCTTACTTAAAAAGTGAATAGATGAGGAGTGAAATACCATAGATATGTATATATTTACATATATGTAAAATCATCCATTTTTCTTTTATGCCAAAAATCATTAGGGTATCACGTAAAGATGATGTTCCATGTAGATATTTATATCAAATATATCAAAACTTAATTTTTGATTCGTGATATGCATTGCTAAGAACTTAATCTGAACAACCTTAAAGATGATTTTCTCAATATTTAGATATTTTGCACCCTCAGATTCCATTTTAGTTGTATCTCGGCCAAATATTGTCCTATCATAACAAACCACACATCATTGGACAGATTATTAATTCAGCTTTCAGATGTTTTGAGAAAATTTGACCCTGGTCCAAGTCAGTAAATGTCATATTCCGCACACACTGTAAGCGCTGGTTTGGTTTCTCCGCAGGTGTCGATGTTGCGTGACAAGCTGGTGGTGTTCGAGGCCGAGGTTCTGGGTCTGAAGCGGGCTCTGAGAGAGCTGAGCTGCAGGAGCGATCACGCCGTGTGTCTGAGGGACATCAGCGGCGGCAGCAGCTTACCGTGGGCCGGCCTGCACTCGCCCCGAACGCCTGAACCCATGTCCATGGACAGCTTCCTCAGCCTGCAGAGCGACGAGGCCAAAGCGCAGCGGCAGGAGGCCGGAGAGCTGCGGCGACAGCTGGAGCGACTGCAGGACGAGCTGCACCTGGAGCGACAGCAGAGAGAGAGGCAGGCGCTCACCTTCGCTCAGGAGAGACACACCTGGCAGGACGAGAAGGAGCGCGTGCTGAAGTACCAGGCGCAGCTGCAGATCAGCTACGTGGAGACGCTGCAGAAGAACCAGGCGCTGGAGGAACGGGTCGGACAGCTCGGAGCCAAACAGGACACCACGCCCGGATCGCCCGTGACCCTCTCCATCCCCGTTCTGGTGACCCTCACTCTGTCCACAACCTTTATCATCAATGTTGAAAACAGTTGTGCTGCCCATATTTTTGTTGAAACTGTCATGTGTCGTTTTTTTGCTTTTCTTTTCCAATAAATCATCTCTCCATTGATGTGTGGTTTGTTAGGAGGACAATATTTGAAAATCTGGAATCTGAGCGAGAAAAAAAAAATCTAAATATTGAGAAAATAATCTTTAAAGATGTTCAGATGAAGTTCTTAGCAATGCATATTACTAATCAAAAATTAAGTTTTGAAATATTTACGGTAGGAGATTTACTAAATATCTTCATGAACATGATCTTATCTTAATATCCGAATGATTTTTGGCATAAAAGAGAAATGTATAATTTTGACCCATACAATTGTTAGCTATAAATAAATTAACAGTTTTATTTGTCAAAGACACATTAAATTGGTCAAAAGTGAGAGTAAAGGTATTCCTACCCTGACATTTATGTAAAAATTGAGTCAACGTATTTGCTTTATGTGATAGATTTTTAAATGTTGTGTACATTTTGGGACTTTTAATATATATATATATATATATATATATAAATATATATAAGTTCTATCTACACAGTCGAATGGAATGCAAAAACTTTAAAGCTCAATGTCTCAAAATTACTCGGAATGCAGATAGAACCTTATAATTCCAAGGGGGCGATTTATAATGTTACATAAAAACAAATAAATGCTGTTCTTTAGAACTTTCTATTTATCTGTGAATCCTAAAAAATACAATGTATCACAGTTTCCACAAAAATATCGCACAGCACGACTGTGTTCAACATTGATAATAACCAGAAATGTTTCTTGAGCAGTAAATCATCATATTATTCTGATTTCTGAAGATCATGTGACACTGAAGACTGGAGGAATGATGCTGAAAATACAGCGGAGCATCACAGAAATACATTACACTTTAACACAGATTCACACAGAAAACAGATGATTTACATTGTAATAATATTTTAAATTATTACTGTATTCTTGCAGGGTGAGACAGAGCATGTGCTGAAGTATCAGGCGCTGGAGGAGCGGGTCGGAGCTAAACTGGGCACCCGGCCCGGATCGCCCGTCGGTCTCTCCATCCCTGTTCCTCTGACTGTGACTCTGTCTTCGACCGCCGACGATCCCAAACCGATCCTTCATCAGCTGGCACCTCCATGGCCTGGACCTACTCGCCTCGAGCGGATCGAGTCCACAGAGATTTAGACAATCATCACGAGACTAAAGAGGACCGAGATCAGCTTGTGTTACTGCAACACATGAAAGAATTATGCAGTTACGAATTAAAAGTGATGCACATTTCTCCAGATTTTAAACTTCTGAAATCTCTTTTGGTTATCAGTGATAATGAGGGAAAATTTTCATTTAAAGCTTTGGAATAATTACAATTGATGTTTTTTAAAAAGAAGTCTCTTCTGCTCACCAAATCATGAAATATTACCATACATTAAAATACCTGTTTTCTATAGAAGCTTGTTTCTGTCATGGAATAAAATATATATATATAAAGTTAATTGCAACTTTTTTCATCATGTTTCTGGCTTTTATCTTGCTATTTCGATTTTTTCAGAAATTTTTTCATAATTTAGACTTTTTTCCTTGCAATTTTTTCCATTATTAAGACTTTTTTTCTGTTCTGAATTGAGATATAGACTGATATAGACTGAGATATAGATTAAGCTGCACATCACAGAAATAAATTACACTTTAACAGAGATTCACACGGAAAACAGCTGATTTACATAGTAAAAATATTTCACATTTTTACTGTATTTATGATCAAATCAGTGCAGCCTTGGTGAGCAGAGGAGACTTCTTTCAAAGAAATGTTACTTATTCGACACTTTTAACCCACAGTGTGTCTCCCAGATAGAGCTGTTTTGTATCTGAAGGAATCTGGTGTTGGTTCAGTGATGTTTTAATGTTTCAGGGATGTTGGGGAGCATCAGTTCTGTCTGCGGAAACTAAACATGGACAGCAGGGGTCATTACACTCTTAAATATAAAGGTGCTTCAAGATGCCATAGAAGAACCTTTTTTGTCTAAATGCTTCCGTGAAGAAACTTTGACATCTGAAGAACCTTTCTGTTTCATAAAAGCTCCTGTGTGGTGAAACAAGGTTTTTCAGATTATAAAAAGGTAAGAAAGATATGGTTCTTTAACTGGATGGTTCTTTTATGGAACCAACAAATTGCTCTTCTATGGCATCGCTGTGAAGAACCTTTTAAGCATCTTTATTTTTAAGAGTAGATGACAAACAGAGGGCTCCTATCTGCAGGCAGAATTACTTGAAGAAAAAATAGAAAAGCTCTTTTTTTTTTTTTTTTATTAAATCTGAACCAAACTTGCTTTTCTTATTCTACAGCGATGTTTCTGGAAGATTCTGAGAGTTGCTGCTATGTTCTGATGTGATGTTGTGGATAGACAGGCAGGCTGTGAATATGATGGTTATTTATGTGAAATCGTTATTACATGCGTGTGAATATTTTGAGAAGATGAAAATTATTGTTATTTCATCATTCTGATTATTGTGAATAAACCTGATATTTTAGATTTGTTTTTCTGTAACATGACATGTAACACTTTTCACAGATGAAACAGTTTCCAGAACCATATTCCTTTTGATGTACTTCTAGTGTAATTATCTGATTTGATGATGTAATGAATTGATTTAGAGATCAAATGCTATGTTTTTATACTTCTATTGTTTGTATTTATGTTACTGTAATCATTTGCATAATAGCATATCTGATCGAAAACACATTAAATGAAAAAGACACAAATGAATCAGCACGGTCATCTTTGAGATGTTTGATAAAAAAATAAATAAATAAATAAAATAAACATTACTAAATTCTACACCCTTGAATATCATAGCAAGCGATGACTTTGGAAACTTTCTCTCCTTAATTATAAAGAGCTCTAACAGCAGATTAATGAATGAATCCAAATTTCACAAAAAGCTTCTTAAGTAATAGAAACATTTTTAAAGACAATAGACACACTGAGACATTTTGGTCAGATTTATTTAATGTTCATCCGATCTAATTTTGTTAGTTTTCTGATTTCTGTGGATGGTTTTAATATTTTAGACAGATATAACTTTAGCTGTGTTTCCTGCTAGCTAAATTTCACAAACATAAACAAAAATCTGGATCTAAATCTTTCCTTACTCAAAGTTTATCTAGACAAGTACATCTTGTTCCGAAGTTCCGTTCTAGATCAAAAGATCCACAAGCACGCTCCGAAGTCCCGTTCTAGATCAAAAGATCCACAAGCACGCTCCGAATTGTCCCGTTCTAGATCAAAAGATCCACAAGCACGCTCCGAATTGTCCCGTTCTAGATCAAAAGATCCACAAGCACGCCCCGAAGTCCCGTTCTAGATCAAAAGATCCACAAACACACTCTGAAGTCCCGTTCTAAACCAAAAGATGCACCAACACTCTCAGAAGTGCCGCTTTAAATAAAAAAATCCACAAACATGCTCTGAAGTCCCGTTCTAAATCAAATGTTCCACCAACACGCTCCAAAGTCACATTCTAGATCAAAAGATCCACAAACATGCTCCACAAACACACTCCAAAGTCCCGTTCTAGATAAAAAGTTCCACAAACACACTCCGAATTCCTGTTCTAAATCAAAAGATCCACCAACACGCTAAAATAAACATTACTAAATTCTACACCCTTGAATATCATAGCAAGCAATGACTTTGGAAACTTTCTCTCCTTAATTAAAAAGAGCTCTAACAGCAGATTAATGAATGAATCCAAATTTCACAAAAAGCTTCTTAAAGTAATAGAAACATTTCCCGTTCTAGATCAAAAGATCCACAAGCATGCTCCGAAGTCCCGTTCTAGATCAAAAGACCCACAAGCACGCTCTGAAGTCCCGTTCTAGATCAAAAGATCCACAAGCACGCTCTGAAGTACCGTTCTAGATCAAAAGATCCACAAGCACGCTCTGAAGTCCCGTTCTAGATCAAAAGATCCACAAACACGCTCCGAATTGTCCCGTTCTAGATCAAAAGATCCACAAGCACGCTCTGAAGTCCCGTTCTAGATCAAAAGATCCACAAGCACGCTCCGAAGTCCCGTTCTAGATCAAAAGATCCACAAGCACGCTTCGAAGTCCCGTTCTAGATCAAAAGATCCACAAGCACGCTCCAAAGTCCCGTTCTAGATCAAAAGATCCACAAGCACGCTCCAAATTGTCCCGTTCTAGATCAAAAGATCCACAAGCACGCCCCGAAGTCCCGTTCTAGATCAAAAGATCCACAAACACACCCCGAAGTCCCGTTCTAAACCAAAAAATGCACCAACACTCTCAGAAGTGCCGCTTTAAATAAAAAAATCCACAAACATGCTCTGAAGTCCCGTTCTAAATCAAAAGTAACATCAACACGCTCCAGTCACATTCTAGATCAAAAGATCCACAAACATGCTCCACAAACACACTCCAAAGTCCCGTTCTAGATAAAAAGTTCCACAAACACACTCCGAAGTCCTGTTCTAAATCAAAAGATCCACCAACACGCTCCGAAGTCACAATCTGGATCAAAAGATGCACCAGCACGCTCCGAAGTCCCGTTCTAAATCAAAAGTTCCACAAACATGCTCCGAAGTGCCATTCTAGATCAAAAGATCCACAAACACAATCCACAAACACACTCTGAAGTCCCGTTCTAAATCAAAAGATCCACAAACATGCTCCGAAGTGCCGTTCTAGATCAAAAGATCCACAAACGCTCAGAAGTGCCATTCTAGATCAAAAGATCCACAAACACGCTCCACAAACACACTTCAAAGTCCCGTTCTAGATCAAAAGATCCACAAGCACGCTCCGAATTGTCCCGTTCTAGATCAAAAGATCCACAAGCACGCTCCGAATTGTCCCGTTCTAGATCAAAAGATCCACAAGCACGCCCCGAAGTCCCGTTCTAGATCAAAAGATCCACAAACACACTCTGAAGTCCCGTTCTAAACCAAAAGATGCACCAACACTCTCAGAAGTGCCGCTTTAAATAAAAAAATCCACAAACATGCTCTGAAGTCCCGTTCTAAATCAAATGTTCCACCAACACGCTCCAAAGTCACATTCTAGATCAAAAGATCCACAAACATGCTCCACAAACACACTCCAAAGTCCCGTTCTAGATAAAAAGTTCCACAAACACACTCCGAATTCCTGTTCTAAATCAAAAGATCCACCAACACGCTAAAATAAACATTACTAAATTCTACACCCTTGAATATCATAGCAAGCAATGACTTTGGAAACTTTCTCTCCTTAATTAAAAAGAGCTCTAACAGCAGATTAATGAATGAATCCAAATTTCACAAAAAGCTTCTTAAAGTAATAGAAACATTTCCCGTTCTAGATCAAAAGATCCACAAGCATGCTCCGAAGTCCCGTTCTAGATCAAAAGACCCACAAGCACGCTCTGAAGTCCCGTTCTAGATCAAAAGATCCACAAGCACGCTCTGAAGTACCGTTCTAGATCAAAAGATCCACAAGCACGCTCTGAAGTCCCGTTCTAGATCAAAAGATCCACAAACACGCTCCGAATTGTCCCGTTCTAGATCAAAAGATCCACAAGCACGCTCTGAAGTCCCGTTCTAGATCAAAAGATCCACAAGCACGCTCCGAAGTCCCGTTCTAGATCAAAAGATCCACAAGCACGCTTCGAAGTCCCATTCTAGATCAAAAGATCCACAAGCACGCTCCAAAGTCCCGTTCTAGATCAAAAGATCCACAAGCACGCTCCGAATTGTCCCGTTCTAGATCAAAAGATCCACAAGCACGCCCCGAAGTCCCGTTCTAGATCAAAAGATCCACAAACACACCCCGAAGTCCCGTTCTAAACCAAAAAATGCACCAACACTCTCAGAAGTGCCGCTTTAAATAAAAAAATCCACAAACATGCTCTGAAGTCCCGTTCTAAATCAAAAGTAACATCAACACGCTCCAGTCACATTCTAGATCAAAAGATCCACAAACATGCTCCACAAACACACTCCAAAGTCCCGTTCTAGATAAAAAGTTCCACAAACACACTCCGAAGTCCTGTTCTAAATCAAAAGATCCACCAACACGCTCCGAAGTCACAATCTGGATCAAAAGATGCACCAGCACGCTCCGAAGTCCCGTTCTAAATCAAAAGTTCCACAAACATGCTCCGAAGTGCCATTCTAGATCAAAAGATCCACAAACACAATCCACAAACACACTCTGAAGTCCCGTTCTAAATCAAAAGATCCACAAACATGCTCCGAAGTGCCGTTCTAGATCAAAAGATCCACAAACGCTCAGAAGTGCCATTCTAGATCAAAAGATCCACAAACACGCTCCACAAACACACTTCAAAGTCCCGTTCTAGATAAAAAGTTCCACAAACACACTCTGAAGTCCTGTTCTAAATCAAAATATCCACCGACACGCTCCGAAGTCACATTCTGGATCAAAATATGCACCAACACGCTCCGAAGTCCCGTTCTAAATCAAAAGATCCACAAACACGCTCCACAAACACACTCCAAAGTCCCGTTCTAGATAAAAAGTTCCACAAACACACTCCGAAGTCCTGTTCTAAATCAAAAGATGCACCAACACGCTCCGAAGTCCCGTTCTAAATCAAAAGATCCACAAACATGCTCCGAAGTGCCGTTCTAGATCAAAAGATCCACAAACGCTCAGAAGTGCCATTCTAGATCAAAAGATCCACAAACACGCTCCACAAACACACTTCAAAGTCCCGTTCTAGATAAAAAGTTCCACAAACACACTCTGAAGTCCTGTTCTAAATCAAAATATCCACCGACACGCTCCGAAGTCACATTCTGGATCAAAATATGCACCAACACGCTCCGAAGTCCCGTTCTAAATCAAAAGATCCACAAACACGCTCCACAAACACACTCCAAAGTCCCGTTCTAGATAAAAAGTTCCACAAACACACTCCGAAGTCCTGTTCTAAATCAAAAGATGCACCAACACGCTCCGAAGTCCCGTTCTAAATCAAAAGATCCACAAAGGCTCAGAACTGCCATTCTAGATCAAAAGATCCACAAACACGCTCCACAAACACACTTCAAAGTCCCGTTCTAGATAAAAAGTTCCACAAACACACTCCGAAGTCCTGTTCTAAATCAAAAGATCCACCAACACGCTCCGAAGTCACAATCTGGATAAAAAAATGCACCAACACGCTCCGAAGTCCCGTTTTAAATCAAAAGTTCCACAAACGTGCTCCGAAGTGCCATTCTAGATCAAAAGATCCACAAACACGATCCACAAACACGCTCCGAAGTCCCGTTCTAAATCAAAAGATCCACAAACACGATCCACAAACACGCTCCGAAGTCCCATTCTAAATCAAAAGTTCCACAAACACGCTCCAAAGTGCCATTCTAGATCAAAAGATCCACAAACACGATCCACAAACACGCTCCAAAGTCCCATTCTAAATCAAAAGTTCCACAAACACGCTCCGAAGTCCCATTCTAAATCAAAAGTTCCACAAACACGATCCACAAACACGCTCCAAAGTGCCATTCTAGATCAAAAGATCCACAAACACGATCCACAAACACACTCTGAAGTCCCATTCTAAATCAAAAGTTCCACAAACACGATCCACAAACACGCTCCAAAGTGCCATTCTAGATCAAAAGATCCACAAACACGATCCACAAACACGCTCCGAAGTCCCATTCTAAATCAAAAGTTCCACAAACACGATCCACAAACACGCTCCAAAGTCCCATTCTAAATCAAAAGTTCCACAAACACGATCCACAAACACACTCTGAAGTCCCGTTCTAAATCAAAAGATCCACAAACACGCTCCGAAGTGCCGTTCTAGATCAAAAGATCCACAAACGCTCAGAAGTGCCATTCTAGATCAAAAGATCCACAAACACGATCCACAAACACACTCTGAAGTCCCATTCTAGATAAAAAGTTCCACAAACACATTCCGAAGTCCTGTTCTAAATCAAAAGATGCACCAACACGCTCCGAAGTCCCGTTTTAAATCAAAAGTTCCACAAACATGCTTCGAAGTGCCATTCTAGATCAAAAGATCCACAAACACGATCCACAAACACACTCTGAAGTCCCGTTCTAAATCAAAAGATCCACAAACACGATCCGAAGTGCCGTTCTAGATCAAAAGATCCACAAACGCTCAGAAGTGCCATTCTAGATCAAAAGATCCACAAACACGATCCACAAACACACTCTGAAGTCCCGTTCTAAATCAAAAGATCCACAAACACGCTCCGAAGTGCCGTTCTAAATCAAAAGAAAGGATTTTCTTTAGAAGAATAAATCACTTTTCTTTGACAACTGGTTTAAAAACTATCTTCTTTTAGTTGGACAGCTTTTTAATTCACAAGGCAGACTTTACAACTATTCAGATTTCTTATAGAAATATAATATCCCTGTATCTGCTGATGATGAATGTGCTGTTGTTTTCAATGCCATTCCCTCTGGTGTGCTTTTTTCTCTTGCAAGGTACTACATTTCCATGGCCATGTTCTTACACTCTGAATTTAACTGACACAATGATCAGAAGTGTTTGCTTTTCTGCAGATCAACAAAAAATAACTGTAAAATTAGAGCTCTATAAGACCTTACTGGAAAAGCATTGTGGAGAATACACCTTGGGAGAAAGTATGGACCTTGCCTCATAGATATCTGCTTACCAATAAAGTGAAAGAAATAACATTTAAGTACATTCACAAATGTTACCCAACTGAAGCCTTTCTTAGGAAATATAAGTCAGACATTAAAGTGAGTTGCTGAAAAAATTTAATGACTTTTTGGTTTATTCAGTCTTATTTTGTAAGTGACTTCTCTTTTTGTTTTAATGATGCTTTCTTTGGATTGTTTGACTATTCAAAAGATAATACTGGAAAATATAACATAATTTATGTTTCCCCTTAGCTAAATTTGACATTCATAATCAAAAGCTTACTGTTTCTAAACCTCTTTTTTCTTTATTCAAGCTTGACTTAGACAAGTATGTGGACACTATCCAAAGTTATGTTGCTATGAAAACAGTGTCTTTATGCGTCTTTTGTGTCTTCTTAAGATGTAATTTTATTACCTTGTTTTTGTTGTTGATACCCTGGCAACAAACCTGTGTGTATAATAATTTGTATTTTTTTTGTCTTTATTATTTTAAGTGTACTGCCTTAGTATTTTAATGTTTGTATTGTTTAATAAAAAACATTTTTAAAAATGCGTCGAGGTCCCGATTTGAAACAAATGATTCACAAACCCTCACCGAAGTCCCAATCTGAATCAAATGATTCGCAAACCCGCACCGAAGTCCCGATCCGAATCAAATGATTCACAAACCCGCACCGAAGTCCCGATCGGAATCAAATGATCTCGCGAACTCGCACCGAAGTCCCGATCTGAATCAAATGATTCGCAAACCCGCACCGAAGTCCCGATCCGAATCAAATGATTCGCAAACCCGCACCGAAGTCCCAATCTGAATCAAATGATTCGCAAACCCGCACCGAAGTCCCAATCTGAATCAAATGATTCGCAAACCCGCACCGAAGTCCCGATCCGAATCAAATGATTCACAAACCCGCACCGAAGTCCCGATCGGAATCAAATGATCTCGCGAACTCGCACCGAAGTCCAGATCTGAATCAAATGATTCGCAAACCCGCACCGAAGTCCCGATCCGAATCAAATGATTCACAAACCCGCACCGAAGTCCCGATCGGAATCAAATGATCTCGCGAACTCGCACCGAAGTCCAGATCTGAATCAAATGATTCGCAAACCCGCACCGAAGTCCCGATCCGAATCAAATGATTCGCAAACCCGCACCGAAGTCCCAATCTGAATCAAATGATTCGCAAACCCGCACCGAAGTCCCAATCTGAATCAAATGATTCGCAAACCCGCACCGAAGTCCCGATCCGAATCAAATGATTCACAAACCCGCAGCGAAGTCCCGATCGGAATCAAATGATCTCGCGAACTCGCACCGAAGTCCCGATCCGAATCAAATGATTCACAAACCCGCACTGAAGTCCCGATCGGAATCAAATGATTTGCGAACCTGCACCGAAGTCCTGATCCGAATGAAATGATTCACAAACCCGCACCGAAGTCCCGATTCGAATCAAATGATTCGCGAACCCGCACCGAAGTCCCGATCTGAATCAAATGATCCACAAACTCACTCCGAAGATCTGAATCAAATGTTTCTTGATAAATGTTCTGAAGTTCCCATCTGAATCAAAAGATCCACAAAGCTGATCATATTTTTAAGTAATGTTAAAAAATAGCCTATATACTTTTATTGATCAAGGATGCATTAAATTGATCAGTAAAGACATTTGTAATGTTACAAAATATTTCTATTTCAAATAAATGCTGTTCCTTTTGACTTTCTGTTCATCAGACAACCCTGAAAAATCAAATGTATCAAGTTTACTGATGATATTTAACAATTTTCTATATTTGTGACTAAATAAATGCAACTCTAGCAGAAAAAGCTAACTTCTTTCAAAGACATTAAAGTAATTATAATTATTCTAAATATTTGACTGGTAATCAGTATATTTACTTTATTATCACGACAAGCAGCTTGTTAGGAAATTAGGAAATGTCCTAATTTGTACTTTGGTCTTAATTAAATTTCACACACTGCAAGCGCTGGTTCGTTTCTGTAGGTTTACTGGAATAGCATTGTGGAGAACATACCTTGGGAGAAAGTATGGACTTTGACTTGCCTCATAGACAGTGTTGGGAAGGTTACTTTGGAAATGTAATAGGTTACAGATTACAAGTTACCCTGTTTAAAATGTAATAGTAGTGTAACTTTTTCAATTACTTTATTAAAGTAATGTAACTAATTACTTTTGAGTACTTTTTGATTACTTTTCTAAATTTGTGAAAATTAAAGAATAATAAATAAAAGCATATACATCAACTTAAATACAGTTATCTAATAAGCATGTGACGTATTCTGTGTAATAAACTCCTGAAACATTGGTGTTTTTTTGAAACTGCTGTCTCTGTATATGATGATAGTTTTCTCAAAATAAGTAAAATGCACATGAAGTGACACAGAGCAGTTCTAGAAATTATGTTTATGTGCTCGTGTACTCCTATATTGAGATGGCAGAGGTTGAAAACACTGCGAGCTTCAGTAGGCCTATGTGTAGTAAATGAAACCATGTCTTTGCCATTAATTTACAGGAGGGGCGGACTGGGAAAAAAATTCAGACTGAAATATTCAAACTCATACAAACGAATTCATGGACAAAACTATTTTTTGTGTGGACCTGACATAAAAAAGGTTTAAATCTTTAATTTGGGGACATGCAAAATAATTAAAAGTTCTCTCCTGAACTGCACCTTCACTTCCATTTTTCTCTTCAGTCTCTTTATTTTGCCCTGTTATCCATCTCTCTCATGACTTTAATACTCAAGATTGAACAAAACTATACTTTACAATACAATACTCTACAATACTACAATATCTTTATAGAAAAATCCTAATATTGTACACGAGTCATGTTTTTCCCTTACAAAAAATTACCATGCTTTTATTAGCCTATATAAAAGTAAAATAACCTTGTTTCATTTTTTGTTTTTTTTGCAAATGGATAAATAAATAGATTTGTAAAATAATTTTACAAATTTGGTTATCACAGTTAAACAATAGTAAACATTTTCTCTGGATTTATAGTTAAATATTAAAATGTTAATTTTCGTAAGGGTTGTGTTGTTGTCTGTCGTAGCTCCCCCTAAACCTTTAAAAAAAATCTGAATTTTTTTCAGCTAAATTACTACTGTAACATTACAACAGATAATAATGATGTCCTTTATATAGTATTTTGAGTGATGACTGATGAGCAACCCCGCACCGAAGTCCCGATCCGAATCATATGATCCACAGACTCACTCGGAAGATCTGAATCAAATGTTTCTTGATAAATGCTCTGACGTCCCAGTCTGAATCAAATGATACTCGATACATGTTCTGAAGTTCCCATCTGAATCAAAAGATCCACAAAGCTGATCATATTTAGTAATGTTTAAAAATAGCCTATATACTTTTATTCATCAAGGATGCATTAAATTGATCAGTAAAGACATTTATAATGTTACAAAATATTTCTATTTCAAATAAATGCTGTTCTTTTTGACTTTCTGTTCATCAGACAACCCTGAAAAATCAAATGTATCAAGTTTACTGATGATATTTAACAATTTTCTATATTTGTGACCAAATAAATGCAACTCTAGCAGAAAAAGCTAACTTCTTTCAAAGACATTAAAGTAATTATAATTATTCTAAATATTTGACTGGTAATCAGTATATTTACTTTATTATCACTACAAGCAGCTTGTTAGGAAATTAGGAAATGTCCTAATTTGTACTTTGGTCTTAATTAAATTTCACACACTGCAAGCGCTGGTTTGTTTCTGTAGGTTTACTGGAATAGCATTGTGGAGAACATACCTTGGGAGAAAGTATGGACCTTGACTTGCCTCATAGATATCTGCTTACCAATAAAGTAAAAGAAATAATTAATTCACAAATGACACCCAACTAAACTTTTTTTTGTCTTTATTATTTTAGGTGTACTGCCTTAGTATTTTAATGTTTGTATTGTTTAATAAAAAACCTTTTTAAAAAATGCGTCGAGTTCCCGATCTGAATCAAATGATTCGCGAATCCGCATCGAAGTCCCGATCTGAATCAAATGATTCACAAACCAGCACCGAAGTCCCGATCTGAATCAAAATTTTTTTTTACTTTTTTTAATGTATTCTCTTTTCATGGTAATGCAACATGAAATGCCACAACAACAATCCAACAAACACAACAAAAATACATTCAATGACGAGAAAAATAGGAAAAGGATGAAAAAAAAAATACTTATAAACTCCTACCCCATTCTTTATATTAAGAAAGTTACAAAAGAAGGAGAGTTGATGGGGTTCTGCGCCAGATGACCTGGCCTCCACAATCACCGGACCTGAACCCAATCGAGATGGTTTAGGGGTGAGCTGGACCGCAGACAGAAGGCAAAAGGGCCAACAGGTGCTAAGCATCTCTCGGGGAACTCCTTCAAGACTGTTGGAAGACCATTTCAGGTGACTACCTCTTGAAGCTCATCAAGAGAATGCCAAGAGTGTGCAAAGCAAAAGGTGGCTACTTTGAAGAACCTACAATATGACATATTTTCAGTTGTTTCACACTTTTTTGTTATGTATATAATTCCACATGTGTTAATTCATAGTTTTGATGCCTTCAGTGTGAATCTACAATTTTCATAGTCATGAAAATAAAGAAAACTCTTTGAACGAGTGTGTCCAAACCTTTGGTCTGTACTGTATATATAATAAAAAATAACCCAAACCAGATGTAATCTAATTTAAATTATAATAGTTTTTTCTTATTATTATTAATTCTGCTTAAACAACAATAAACAAACAAAAACAACGATGTGATAATGACAACTCTAGCAACGACGAGACCATCATTGTTATAGTTTTAACAATTTTCACATTCATCTTTACACAAGTTAAATATCTTCTGTTTATACTTATATCTAAATTGAAGAATATTTGAACAACATTTTAGATCATTTTCTAGAAAATTCCATCTTTTCACACCAGAAACTGAAACACACATTTGTTTGAGGGTATTTCCAGCAAAAGGTTGTTTTAAAATCATAATTTATTCTGCTTTTCTCACTATTTACAGTAAAAAGGGTTTGCAATCCATGCGGTAACAGACAGTGTTTTGCTTTATGAACAACTAATAAAGTTTGTAAAGAAACCAAGTCCTTCAATTTGAGTAGTCCTGACCTCAGAAACAGTCCTGTAGTATGTTCTCTTGGAGCAACTCCATTAATTATTCTTATAACCTTTTTTTTTTGCAAAATAAACAGGGGCATTAAATTACCCTCCAAACAATACATCAAATATGGCAAAATAAAGGAACAATATAGGATTCTCATTGCTTTATAATTTAACATAAACTTTACTTTGCTCAAAACGGCAATGTTTTTACAAATTGTATTTCTTACATAAGTTATGTGTGACTTCCATCTAAATTTTTCAACGATGAGTACTCCTAAAAACTTAAATTCTGACACTCTCTCGATAATTATTCCATTTAAAGTCAAACGAACATTATCAGGACATTTTTGATTTGTAAACAACATAAATATTTTTAAATTCTTCAAAAATAATTTGTATCGTCTGCAAAAAGAACAAAACGTAAAATCTTTGATTCATCACAGAGGTCATTAATATATAAAGTAAATAATTTAGGCCCCAGTACAGAGCCTTGAGGAACTCCACACTGTATTGTTTCCAACTTAGATTCATGGCCTATATACTCTACATATTGTTGTCTATTTTCTAAGTAACTAATAATCCAATTTAATACTACACCTTTAATTCCATATGTCTGTAATTTAGATATCAATATGCCTTTCTAAGGTCAATAAAAACTCCAACTGTGTGATTTTTATTTTCCAATTCTGTAGTAATGTCCTCTGTGATTTTCATCAAAGCCATAGCTGTTGAGCGGGTACTTCGAAACCCAAACTGATTATCATGTATTAAAGAATGTTTTTCAAGAAGATAATCAAATTTCTTAACAGATTTAAAAAGGGGAATAATTTTAGCCACCCTAATTTTATCTGGGACGAAACCTGTATTAAAAGACAAATTAATTATATATTTTAATGGTCTAACAATACAATGTATAGTTTCTTTAACTATATACATATCTAAGCCATCACTATCGCATGGAAATTTACTTTTTAATTTAGAGACAGTGGAAATAATTTCACTCTCACTAACTTCATTTATAAAAAGGGATTGCATGACTCTGCTTTCACCTGTCCAGCATTTGTTTTCATTATGTAGTGGTATAGTTTTGGCAAGATTTGGACCAACATTGACAAAAAATGAATTAAATTCATCAGCCATTTTTTCACCACTTATCTCAACATTCTGTTCATTCATTAAATATAATGGCTGACTATAATTCTTTTTACTGCCCATAACCTCCCTTAAGACTTTCCACATTCTTTTGGTATTACTTTTGTTTTCCATAAACAAGTTGGTATAATATTCTTTTTTTGCACGTTTCATTATAAAAGTCAGCTTATTTTTATAGGCTTTATTTTTTTTTTCTGCATTTACTGTCCGATATTTTACAAAGTCCCGATAAAGCTTATTCTTCTTTTTACAAGATTTCAATATACCCTTCGTTAACCAAGGTTTATTATTTCTTGCTTTATCATTCAATATTTTTATTGGGCAATTTTTATTATATAACCATAGATACTTAAAAAAAATAATTCATAAGCCTTATTTACATTATTTATACTATAAACATTCTCCCAGTGTTCTTTCATAAGATCATCCCTAAATCCAGGGGCGATTCTGCCTGGGCCAGATATGGGCCAGTTCTGCTTCATTCGTTTTTTTTATGGCTGACATGCGGCATTGCTATGGCTTAATTGTGGCCCAAATCTGTCAAACAGGAGCGGATCGCCCAAGTGCCATCATTCCATGCTGTACGTGGGCCAGATGAAAGTGTCAAGTGTGGGCCAGATCTGTGACAGATTTGGGCCACAGTTAAGCCATAGCAATTCCACATGTAACCCAACAACAAACCAAATAAACCACACCTGGCCACAGTTGATTTTTATACAAACCCTGGTCTTTCCCAACATTCCTCATTTAGCATGGAATGGTGGCACTTTTGCAATGCACTCCTGTTTGCCAGATCTGGCCCACAAGCAGGCCATTTGTTCAGCCACATGTTAGCCAAGAATTACATAAATAAACCATAACTGTGTGTTTTTGTGTGCATGCTGTGCCATATCACTTACACTAAGAGAAATATAAACTAAAGAGAAATTTAAAAATGGCCAATTTTATGTTAAGATAAGTTACAACAGATGATTTAAACACATTTCAAAAAACATTTGCATCATTTATTAATATTGACAAAGAACAACCAAGTGCAAGTTTCCATTTTCAAAACTGGAAAAGCAATAAAATAAATAAATAATAATAAACAAACACAAAATATGTACATATAAAGCATCTTAAACACACTAGAAAACATTGGAAAATTTGACCTCCTTGACTGGGCCCATCTGCGTCATCATGGCAATATTGCAAGCTTTTATTGGATACACAAAAAAAAAAAAAGACTCAGTAACAGAATGCTGATTTTACAACAGTGTTTTAATAGCAATAGCACATTGTAATACTGAATGGGGAAATATGGGCTGGAACTACCAGTGCATTAAAGAGTTTGGTAACTCTAAGGTCTTAATTGTTAATGTTAATTATTGTATTAACTAGTATTAACTAACATGAACTGCATTATTTTTAAAGCTTTTTTAATGTTACAGTCATTCACTGTTTGTTCATGTTAGTTCACAGTGCATTAACTAATGTTTACAAATACAACTTTTTATTTGAATAATGCATTAGGGAGCATCACAATGAACATTAACTAAGATTAATAAATGCTGTAAAAGTATTGTTCATGCCTCATGTCAACTAAAGTAGTTAACTAATGTTAAAGTTTTACCAATGTTTTAATGTATACCTTGCAGCCAATCAGAATCATGTATTAAGACAGACCATGGTATTATACACATATAGCAAAAAAACTATGTACATGTAACTGACTTACAGGTGTCTTGGGACCTCCTCTGTTTGTCCCTTTCTCTTCTCCCTCAGTCTCGGTCATTTTTTAATAAATGTTTCAATTTCTTCATCGGTTGCCGCAGCTGTCAGTATGTTGTTTCTGACAGTTCCTAAAAATATATAACATTGTAAATGCAAGGATGGATTAGACAACTTATAATTTGGACTTATTAGACTGAAGATGCAATGTACTGTAACACTTACCAGTAATGACATCTTTCAGCTGCAGTTTGTGGAAAGCTGTTTTGCCATTGATGCCACGCCAGTTGAGTTGTTTGCCAAGGGAGTTGGTAATACAGTGCCCAATAACCCGCCAAACACTATCCTTAATGTCAACTCCTCCAATGAAGCTCAATGCAGTAATCTAAAAAAAGATAATTTAAAAACATGGATAAATGATTTGAAATGACAAGATTTAACACTACTGTAAAACAAAACAAAACTGCTTCAAGTCTAATACCTCAATGATCCCCAGTTTAAAATATCAATTTTAGTTTCCCATGGTCCAATAAAGTGGAATATTAATATATTGTCTGATTAAGTTTAGTCAAACTGAATGTATGTCTGAGTTAGTGTTGGGCAATATGGTCATTTTTTAAATCTTCATATCATCTTTCTGATTCACAGATTGGTGGCAAAACATAGCTTGAATTAACTACTCCATTTTCAACACTATGCTCTTCATAAGTACAATCCCTACTGTCCTCATCATTCAAAGATTTAATAAACGGGGTGACTCTTTTAACAGCCCTTTTCTTTAAATTGCTGCAAGTGATATTCCTCTTTTCTCTCTCCATGACACAGTAATTACACCTACAATTACATGAAGTACAGTTAACAACCAGGTGCACTGAAAAAAAAACCCCGACAAAAAAAAAACACAAACATTTTACAGTGACACTTTTTTATTTTGTACCACATAAAATGTATCAGCAGCTTACCTTAATGATGACAGTGAAGTCTAAACTGTAGGCTATTTTATTCCCACAAGCAGTTTTCTGTAACAAATCACATTGACACGTGTGAAAAACATTGTGACTCAAAACAGTAAATGAAAAAAAAAAACAAAGCAGGCAAACTAATTTTAAAATTACTAGGGTACACTAAAAAGGTGAAATACACAGAGTAATAATACCTGAACCTACTTGCTCAATAATATCTATTAGGCTATTGTTACTTTGTAACTTAATCTTCTCATATAAGCTTTTATTGTAAGAAAAAGCATGTAACTCACTCCGAAGATCTGAATCAAATGATTCGCGAACACGCACTGAAGTCCCGATCTGAATCAAATGATTCGCAAACCCGCACCGAAGTCCCGATCTGAATCAAATGATTCGCGAACCAGAAGTCCCGATCTGAATCAAATGATTCGCGAACCAGAAGTCCCAATCTGAATCAAATGATTCGCGAACCAGAAGTCCCGATCCGAGTCAAATGATTCGCGAACACGCACTGAAGTCCTGATCTGAATCAAATGATTCGCAAACCCGCACCGAAGTCCCGATCCGAATGAAATGATTCGCGAACCCGCACCAAAGTCCCGATCTGAATGAAATGATTCGCGAACCCGCACCGAAGTCCCGATCCGAGTCAAATGATTCGCGAACACGCACTGAAGTCCTGATCTGAATCAAATGATTCGCAAACCCGCACCTAAGTCCCGATCCGAATGAAATGATTCGCGAACCCGCACCGAAGTCCCGATCTGAATCAAATGATTCGCGAACACGCATCGAAGTCCCTATCTGAATCAAATGATTCGCGAACCAGAAGTCCCGATCTGAATCAAATGATTCGCGAACCAGAAGTCCCAATATGAATCAAATGATTCGCGAACCAGAAGTCCCGATCCGAGTCAAATGATTCGCGAACACGCACTGAAGTCCTGATCTGAATCAAATGATTCGCAAACCCGCACCGAAGTCCCGATCCGAATGAAATGATTCGCGAACCCGCACCAAAGTCCCGATCTGAATGAAATGATTCGCGAACCCGCACCGAAGTCCCGATCTGAATCAAATGATTCGCGAACACGCATCGAAGTCCCTATCTGAATCAAATGATTCGCGAACCAGAAGTCCCGATCTGAATCAAATGATTCGCGAACCAGAAGTCCCGATCCGAGTCAAATGATTCGCGAACACGCACTGAAGTCCTGATCTGAATCAAATGATTCGCAAACCCGCACCAAAGTCCCGATCTGAATGAAATGATTCGCGAACCCGCACCGGAGTCCCGATCTGAATCAAATGATTCGCGAACACGCATCGAAGTCCCGATCTGAATCAAATGATTCGCGAACCAGAAGTCCCGATCTGAATCAAAGGATTCGCGAACCAGAAGTCCCGATCTGAATCAAATGATTCGCGAACCAGAAGTCCTGATCCGACTCAAATGATTCGCGAACACGCACTGAAGTCCCGATCTGAATCAAATGATCCACAGACTCACTCGGAAGATCTGAATCACATGTTTCTTGATAAATGCTCTGACGTCCCAGTCTGAATCAAATGATACTTGATACTTGTTCTGAAGTTCCCATCTGAATCAAAAGATCTACAAAGATGATCATATTTTTAAGTAATGTTTAAAAATAGCCCATATACTTTTATTCATCAAGGATGCATTAAATTGATCAGTAAAGACATTTATAATGTTACAAAATATTTCTATTTCAAATAAATGCTGTTCTTTTTAACTTTCTGTTCATCAGACAACCCTGAAAAATCAAATGTATCAAGTTTACTGATGATATTTAACAAATTTCTATATTTGTGACCAAATAAATGCAACTCTAGCAGAAAAAGCTTCTTCAGAAAAAACTTCTTTCAAAAACATTAAACTAATTATAATTATTCTAAATATTGGACTAATTTTTTTGCATTTTGTGTTTTTCAATTGAATAAGACACATTTTCCATATATATTTTATCATTGAGGATTTCTTTAAAAAAAAAACAGCATAAAAATCTCGTCTCGTGAACCCAGTCTCGTGTCTCGTCTCGTGGGATAAGTGTCTCGTCACACCCCTAGTAGCCAGACCAAGCGATACAATAGATTTCTTTTGCATATCTGACAGTGTATATTGTTGCAACACCTCCGCCACGACCAGTCTGACGGGGCTCATGCTTATAACAGTAGTTTGGTGGAGTAGACTCATTTAGACCAAAATAATCATTTGGTTTTAGCCAGGTTTCAGTCAAGCAGAGTACATCAAAACTATTATCTGTGATCATTTCATTTACAATAACTGCTTTGGGTGTGAGTGATCTGATATTTATGAGGCCAAACTTAAATCTTTTTGTTTTGTTTATTAATTTAGCATTTTTCTGGTTTAATAACAATTAGAATTTTTTTCTAAAGCCTGCATTAAATGTATATTTTGACCTCACTATTCGGGGAACAGACCAGTGTGAATTGTTTTCAACGAAGACGATGACTAAAAATATTTGTAAAAGAACATTTTTCTGTAACTAAGATGAGACATTAACGAGCTAAAACTAATATCTGATGATAAAAACTATGACAAAATTGATGCTGCGTCTTCGTTAATAAGATTAGACCGGAATATACCATTACTCCATGTCTGTGTGTGTGTTCACTGCTGTGTGTGCACTTAGGATGGTGTAAATGCAGAGCACTAATTCTGAGTATGGGTCACCATACTTGGCCACATTTCACATCATTTTTTATGTATTTTATGTATCTGAAAAATGAGTTTAATATGTTTCTCTTTTGTATTTGTCTTATTGTCTTATTCTGCTGCTTTCAAAAATGATAAATTATATATATTATATACAAACAACTATATTTTTTTATAGGTTGCTCCCTTTTCACTACTGTTAAAGGGATAGTTCACGACTTCTATTTAAGCGGGTGGAACAAAACTCATCATAATAGTTATTAGAGAATTGTCTTACTAGTCACATGGAGCGAAGTGTCCTGGAGATGTTGTCAGAGAGCAGCTCCGCTCCGATTCTGCTGGGGTGTAATCCATCAGCGCGAAACAGCCTAGGACGCTCCCAGAAAAGATTCCAGTTATTAACAAATAGCAGTTTGTGTTCTTTACACCATGACAACAACCATTCATTTAAAGCAAAAAGTCTACTGAACCTTTCGTGTCCTCGTCGATACGTGGGCAGTGGTCCTGACACGACGATCATCGCCGCGGGCGTCGTGCTGCGAACCGTCTCGATCAGGCTCCTGAAGTCCCTCTTCAGCGTCTCCGTCTGCCACCGCGTGGTGTCGTTAACCCCGGCGTGAAGCACGACCGCTCTGGGGCTCTCGTCGGCCTTCAGGATCGCGGGTATCTGCGCAGAAACATCGAGAACACGAACACCAGGCAAACAATGAGTGTGCACTTTACCTTCGGCTAACATAACATGAACGTGCCTGATGATGGAGTCGATCACAGCATCGTGTTCTGTCTCGCGAAGTGGAGCGAATCGGGTTCTGGTGGAGATCCTGAAGACCGGAGGTGGCGGAGGGAGAGAGGTCGTCGCCCAGGGCCTGGCTCATGTCTCACACTGTGGCACCAGGGTGAAGGACATCTGGGAAGATCGCGTCCTGGGTGCACCGGGACTGTGCAGAGAACCACATAGAGTAGAGTGGTGGGAGAGTTAGCAGTGTGCTGTATACTTACCCCGGACTTATGAGCGTCAACCCCTGAATGCTTCCAGCACGGCTCTCCGCTCTCTCAGCTGGGCCTGCTTCTCCACAAGGTCACAGATCTGCTTCTCCACGACCTCCAGCTCCTTATTAGAAATAAACAAACTAGAGAATAGGGGAAATGCAGAATAGAAAAATTGTAAAATGGAAAACATACAAAAAAAAACCTTAAGATTTTTTTTATTTTCCAGATGCATGATGATATATTGTAAAAAAACAAATATTACGTTATTTAATAAGCTTTCTCGAATCACCTGTGTTTTCTATCTCTGTCAGCAGCTTCCATTAGAAATTTTCTTGGAACTTCCCCTCTGTTTTAGAGGGTTTTTAAGACACTCCTGAAATCATAGTACAATTTTAATCAATATTTGTTTAAAATGAAAAATCAAAACGAGCTTGAAACTGGTTCGAAATAGTTTCAGCCCATTTTTGACTGCATGCAAGTGACGTCACTGATAGACTCAACAGTGCAGACATTTAGGTTTAATTAATTAACTTACTTCCATTTATCTATTGACAAATTATCATCAAAAACATTTACAAAGCTATCAAAACCGCTCCTTTACGCATAAGATGTGATTAAAAGACCAAACTTTCATTAATAAGAGCTCAAATCTATTATGCTATACTTACGCTTCTACGCTAGCGTTATACTTGCTAACAGACATTTCAGATAATTAAGGAAAGCTACTATAATCACAGAGGTATAAATATTAACAAAAGTACTTAAAGTAGACTGTGGATAATAAAAACATATGTTACTTAACCAATCTTTTGCAGTTGTTGAACTTTTCTTTGGTATAACTGACGAGAAACAGAGAAACCCTATCCAGCAGCTGATGTGTCCGCGGTTGCCATGGTAACTCCAAACGGCTAGTAGGCTAATAAAAACAATAATATTAAAAAAAGCTTTTAGCGTCTTTACGGAGATCAAGACTTTTGTTTTTATTTTGTTTTATTAATTTTAACAACCTCTTTATTTATTATAAATTGTAAGACTCACCTCAGAAAAGCTAATTCTCCTGTCAGATACTGTTGAAGTGAAAAGTGCCTCAAACAAACGCGCTGTCCTCCTGATAATTTATGAGTTGTGAGTTGGTAATGTGATGGCCATAAAATTACGGGCATGCAACGTCGTAGTTACGTTGTCAGTTGGTAAGTCATGGAATTACCAAAAATTACCAATACGTTACGTAACTGTAACGTCGTGTGTTAGCAGGGCTTGCCTCATAGATATCTGCTTACCAATAAAGGGAAAGAAATAACATTTAAGTTAATTCACAAATGTTATCCAAGTACCAGCACCAGGGCTGCCAACTTTTGCAAGTAGGGGTAACTGCAGCTTGGAGCAATGGGCGTGGCCAAAGGTGGGCGTGTCGAAAGGTTTCTCATTGGTGGAAATAAAGGTAGGGGGCGTGGCAAAAGGTTTAGCGAAAACTGGCTGTTCCGTCTAAAGGCGAGCCATACTCTTAATCGCTATTGGCCTATAGATTAATTCATAATCCTATAAAACCAATTGAAATTCATCCAATGTAAAAACATCGTTAATGATGTAAAGAATATTATTTTAAATTACTTTCGAAAGTACCTTCAAAACGGCTTACTGACGTAATCACCAGGTCTTAGTTTATCAATAATTAAAAACAGATTACAATTATTTTTGTATTAAGTTAAAGTAATTTAAAGTAATTTAAAGTCAGCTGTATTTGTTAACATTAGTGAACTAACAAGAACAAACAAGGTACAGCTGTATTTTTATTAACTAAAAAAGTTTAATAAATACTATATCAAATGTATTGCTCATAGTTAATGTTAGTTAATACATCAGTCAACAAATGAAACTTTATTGTAAAGTGTTACACTAGAAAACTAGGTTTTGCCTGATAGAGAAAAATAAATATGACAAAACCATTAAATTATCACATTTAAAAATTAGTCAGAAGAGTTAAGTAATCTTGTTTTAAGTGACATTAACTAATTAAGCAAACAGACACAACTTTATCCACTAAAACATTTATTTAGCTTTCAGTTTCAGTCACCAATTCAAGTAAAAGGATAGATAGATAGATAAGATAGATAGAATGATAAATAAACCACTCATTCATTCATTAATTCATTCATTCTGTAGTAGCAGTCCATAGAACAGAATCCAGCAAACTCTTTGTCTGAATAGAAAGCTGTGAAGACCACAGTATCTACAGCATCACACATCTGCTGAGCTCCAGCTCCACTCTGTGTGTCCTCCTCACATCTGGACTGACAGAGCCAGTCAACCATACCTACAAAAGAGAAAAACAAATGTTGAGAGATTCAAAAAAGAAGTAACCAATAAGTAGAATAAAATATCCAATAAAACAAGAAGCACAAGTGTCTGAGAGTGCAAGATTGCAGCCAGACCCTTCTCCATTATACAACCCGAATTCCGGAAAAGTTGGGACGTTTTTTAAATTTTAATAAAATGAAAACTAAAGGAATTTCAAATCACATGAGCCAATATTTTATTCACAATAGAACATAGATAACGTAGCAAATGTTTAAACTGATAAATTTGACCCTTTATCCACTTAATTAGCTCATTTAAAATTTAATGCCTTCTACAGGTCTCAAAAAAGTTGGCACGGGGGCAACAAATGGCTAAAAAAGCAAGCAGTTTTGAAAAGATTCAGCTGGGAGAACATCTAGTGATTAATTAAGTTAATTGATATCAGGTCTGTAACATGATTAGCTATAAAAGCTTTGTCTTAGAGAAGCAGAGTCTCTCAGAAGTAAAGATGGGCAGAGGCTCTCCAATCTGTGAAAGACTGCGTAAAAAAATTGTGGAAAACTTTAAAAACAATGTTCCTCAACGTCAAATTGCAAAGGCTTTGCAAATCTCATCATCGACAGTGCATAACATCATCAAAAGATTCAGAGAAACTGGAGCAAATCTCTGTGCGTAAGGAACAAGGCCGGAGACCTTTATTGGATGCCCGTGGTCTTCGGGCTCTCAGACGACACTGCATCACTCATCGGCATGATTGTGTCAATGACATTACTAAATGGGCCCAGGAATACTTTCAGAAACCACTGTCGGTAAACACAATCCGCCGTGCCATCAGCAGATGCCAACTAAAGCTCTATCATGCAAAAAGGAAGCCATATGTGAACATGGTCCAGAAGTGCCGTCGTGTCCTGTGGGCCAAGGCTCATTTAAAATGGACTATTTCAAAGTGGAATAGTGTTTTATGGTCAGACGAGTCCAAATTTGACATTCTTGTTGGAAATCACGGACGCCATGTCCTCCGGGCTAAAGAGGAGGGAGACCTTCCAGCATGTTATCAGCGTTCAGTTCAAAAGCCAGCATCTCTGATGGTATGGGGGTGCATAAGTGCATACGGTATGGGCAGCTTGCATGTTTTGGAAGGCTCTGTGAATGCTGAAAGGTATATAAAGGTTTTAGAGCAACATATGCTTCCCTCCAAACAACGTCTATTTCAGGGAAGGCCTTGTTTATTTCAGCAGGACAATGCAAAACCACATACTGCAGCTATAACAACAGCATGGCTTCGTCGTAGAAGAGTCCGGGTGCTAACCTGGCCTGCCTGCAGTCCAGATCTTTCACCTATAGAGAACATTTGGCGCATCATTAAACGAAAAATACGTCAAAGACGACCACGAACTCTTCAGCAGCTGGAAATCTATATAAGGCAAGAATGGGACCAAATTCCAACAGCAAAACTCCAGCAACTCATAGCCTCAATGCCCAGACGTCTTCAAACTGTTTTGAAAAGAAAAGGAGATGCTACACCATGGTAAACATGCCCCGTCCCAACTATTTTGAGACCTGTAGCAGAAATCAAAATTGAAATGAGCTCATTTTGTGCATAAAATTGTAAACTTTCTCAGTTTAAACATTTGCTATGTTATCTATGTTCTATTGTGAATAAAATATTGGCTCATGTGATTTGAAAGTCTTTTAGTTTTCATTTTATTAAAATTTAAAAAACGTCCCAACTTTTCCGGAATTCGGGTTGTATTATAATACAACTTTACTACCGACTCTTCACTGAGTACCACAAGTACATATGCTTCCTGTACATGGTTTCTAAAAGAATGGAATCAGAAAAAAGTTGACTGGCACTCATCTATACCACAGGTTATACTAATATTTACATTTACATTTATTCATTTAGCAGACGCTTTTATTCAAATCGACTTACAAATGAGGACAGAGTGGAAGCAATCAAAAACAACAAAAAGAGCAATGATATATAAGAGCTATAACAAGTCTCAGTTAGCTTAACACAGTACACGTAGCAAGGGCTTTTAAATAATATAATAAATAAAAAGAAAACCGATAGAATAGAAAAAGAATAGAGCAAGCTATTTGGTTCATGTGCATGTACCACTCCAACATGTTGAATTAACTTCAGAAGAGTGAATGTTCTTCGAGTACACTTTGGGCTTTGCACTTTTATTATTAGGATCTAATAAAAGAGGCTTATCATTCAGAGGAAAGTTACTGACAGTGCTTGTCTCCATCTTCTAAAGTTGACAATGTGCCTCTGAAGGAAAGTCAGTGTCTTTCTCAGGTGTGGTGGATATGCAATGTTGAAAGCAGAATACACACAGAAGGCTGTTCTGAAGCTTCATCAAGGCTGGTGCACGGACACACATCTATTCCATCTTCTGTCACCACACTGAGCCCTCCTCCTATGATTGACATTTTACAGTCAGTATCCATCAGGTGTATGGTAGGAAAGGTGTAGCCGGGTCCCCCTTTCATAAAATAAATAAATAAAAAGAATAACAACAACAATAATAATAATAATAACAAGAAAAAAAAGAAAACTCTTTTCAGATTCATCAGATTCTGTTGCATCCTCTTTGGCTCAGACGGTGTAGCTACATACACTGCAGAACTGCAGATACAATCAGAAGCTAATGTATAAGGTTCACAATACGATGCATTTCATGTTCTTGTCTACACTGATAAATCTTACATTGTTTTCTAAAACTATTGCTTTAAATTTTTAACAGATGGGCTAAAAAGGTACAGAAGAATAAAATATTACCTGAAAAGATTTGAAACAAAGATATTTTACAGTTGATGAGTTTTTTTTATATATATATGTAACGGGATAAATATTATAGATGAGGGTTCTTTAAGTAAATCCTGCTGTAATGTGATCGCGCTTCCTATTGGTTGCGCTGGTGGCGCTATAGCGCACGGAGTTCGAAGGAACTGCAGCAGAGCTAGAGAGAACTGCTGTGGGTGAGTCGTTTCTGTTGCAGCTCCACATTAAAAGTAAAAAATATTGCTTTCATATCGAATGTTAGAAGATGTATGTCAGGGATTGCACACAGTGGACATTAATTGATTTTAGAGTGTGTTTTCTGTTCGTATTTCTGGGTAGTTTGATAGTTTTATTTCTGTTTGCACGAACTCAATCTTTTAATGTGCGCCATTTTTCCATGTGCTCTCTAAACAGCTGAAATCATTTCTCGAACAGATGGAGCTGTATTAGCGTGACTCACAATTCTCTTCTTTCCACTGCTCTGTGTGCAGGTAATTGTTTTCATAAACAGGTCTCTCAAGTCTCACGCATTGGGCGTGAGACTCACGCATTTCAACCCGTTCACACGCTCACACGCCACACATTGTATTTCTCACGCAGAGACATTACGGGGAAAACGCCCAAGTTGCGGCGCTATTTTTTAAACCGTGAAACAGGTAGAGGAATCAAGTGAGTTCCCCGACGGCCCTGACACGCACCAGCTAATCGAATAAAAAAATATAGCTACCGATCAGCCAATCAGAAAATAGCATTGCTGTATCTGGGTAAGATTTCCACAGGCTCGTGCGCAACGCCGATTCAGACTCTCACTGAAGTAGGTAACATAACGGTTACAGAAGAGGACAGTGGCTGCCACATTTTAAATGATTTACACCTCGCCGAACTAATTTCTACAGATTGATCAACGTGGGAGAAGAACATCCTATGAGTACAGTAAGTCATCGCACCATTGCTGGGGAATGTAGCCCCCCCCCCCCCCCCCAGTTTTTGTCCAACTCCATTGACTTGCCAACACAATGACCCCTATTTTCACTATATGATTTTTTTTATCAATATATGAATTTAAAAAATTTTAAAAACAGATATATTTTGGTCTGATGGTTATTCTGACCCCGACACACACGCAATGTTGGCCCTTGTACGTGGTCGGCTGTAGCTTTTGCGCCTATTATTAGCCCACTATAACTTTTTTTATAGCTAATGTCACACGTTGAAGAGGATGCGGGGCTACTTTGACAGTTTTATATAAGAGACTAATATAATACGCCTATCCATAATACTTGTTGGCAGTACCCATAATAGTTTAAATTATTTGTAGTTTTTTCTTTCCTTTTATTTTTACTGCACAACATCCTGGTCCCCATTTTGAAAACGTTTTTGCCTAGGCTATTTCATTATATTTTATCCAATGTATAATATTGATTATTGCATTCGTCTATTTCAAAGATGTCAGGGTAAGAGGCAAAGGAGCTTTCTTTCATGCTTTGCTCTAAAAGATCAGCTCCCTAAAAAGGTGGCTAGGTCAGAGGAGGAGACTGTGGAGAAGACAGTGGAGGATGCAATTAGGGTGCCAGTAGAGGATGGGTCCATGGAAGAGACTGAGGAGGACACCAAAGAGGAAACAGTGGAGAACCCACTGGAAACAGGGAAAAAGAGAGGGTTAAGTAGAGCAGCCACCTATGTGTTCCTTTAAGAAGGTGTGGTCAACCCTATGGCCATTCATCACAATGGGAACCACCAGCTCTTTTTACTGGTGCTTAGTCTGCAGACGAGAACTCCTGTGTCCATCAAGGTGTGAGGGACATAAGCAGGGAGGCTTTCTAAAATAGCTGCATTGGTGTTAGTGCTCCCGCATTCAAATGCCTATGATGAGAGGGTTTTTCTCCATGGTGGGATTAAACAAGACCAAAACCAGGAACAGCTTAGCACTTGATGGAACCCTGTCATCCATCATGACCGTAAAAATGGCTGGCCTGGAACCACAGTGCTATAATACAATAAACAACACTGACCATTTTCTCGCTCACCCACTCATTCACACACACACACACACACACACAAAGAAATGCTGAATTAAATAAATATTATTTTATTTGTAAGAATATGTGTCATTTATGTGATCAGACATGGCTGGACTGGCCATTGGGCATACCGGGCACTTGCCCGGTGGGCCAACGTGCTTTTTGGGCCGATATCTCATACTCATACTTTTTTTCTTTTTTTTCCTTTTTTTTTTTGACGGCCCATAAAATTTGTACATCGGCGGCCCATTCGTTTTGTTTTGTTTTGCTTAATTGGCGGCGCTGGGTTTGTGCCGGTGTAATGCATTGGTCAAAGTCAGTGTTAGTTTTTTTTTCTGACAGACCAGCCCATGAAACACGTAGATCAGCGGCCCATTGGCTCTTTTCTTGATTGACACTGGGCTGGCCCAATCACAACTTTAAACGAGTGAGCGAGCGGCAGCAGTGTCAGTGTGTATCTGTAAAAAAAGATGGAAAAGAAACGCAAGGAATGTGCAGATAAAAAGCGTGAAAAAATAGAACCAGGCCCTTAAAGCGGACACTGTAAACTGTGTCAAAATATATGTTTTCTGACCTTCATCAGCTCCTGTGGCAGATGATCAGGAGATCAGGAGGATCAGGAGAGAGATGAGAAAGTGTAGAGCCTGCGGTAAGCATAACTACTTTCAAAACACTTAGGCCATGTCATGAGTGTAGATTATTTCCACATCTGCATAAATGACGATTACCGCAATTCACTAGAAATTTAATAAGAGGCGTTTGTAAACCATGTTTTCCGCCAAAATAAAAGCTTGATGCAGTTTGCGTCAAAATAAAAGATAATGTGCTTATCTCTTTCAAGTATAGAAATTGCTACAACTAATTAAACATTAAAATGCACAAAATTTTCTCACGGGGGGGTGAGGGGGGGCATGCCCCTGAACCCCCTAGAAGGACCGAGGACACACCACCATAGTTTTAACAAAAATCCTGTAAGAAACACTGGTATTGCTATGCCAGAGTCGCTTATAGCTTGTTTTAGGATTCACCGCTGTGGAATATAGTTCAACTGTATTAATAAATATAAAATTTTGACTTATTTCATCTGTTAACTCTCACTCGTTCCTATACTCACTCATTACATGGCATTAGTGGTTTTAATGAATAGGAGTTGGTATGCATATAATTAAGGGCGTGCAAAGATGGGTGGTGTTCATGATCATATAGTGGGCCGGTCTGGGCAAAAATGCCCAGGCCGATTTTTTGTCCCAGTCCAGCCCTGTGATCAGACACCCATCCCCATCAAACCCCTGTCGCCATTGCGGCCGCCGCCAAAATCTCACTCTGAACTCAGTTCAAAACTTGAGAGCCCTGCATAAAGCATTTAAGAATTTACATTTGTTTAGAATGTTTATTGCAAACTGTATTTTGTAGAGCTCTCAATTCGTTGTTGTACTTAATGTTTTCCATTTAATTTTATTCTACGGTTACCATAAAATGGATGATTATGATTTTGTACTCTGTATATTATATGATCACAAAACATTACATTTAGAAAGAGTATTGGCAAAAGTTTGTATAATTTCCTGGAGGAATTACATTTCAAAAATTGCTTTACTTTTGTTTGTTGTTTTAAGTACAACAATGTGAGTAAACTGTTATACTGAGAACAGCAGAGCTAGAGAGAACTGCTGTGGATGGAGCTGTATTAGCGTGACTCACAATTCTCTTCTTTCCACTGCTCTGTGTGCAGGGAAATAAATTTCAATATCATCCACAATCTGAGTGTGTGTGAGTGCTGTGGAAGAATGGGGCAAACCGGGCCAGATTAAACCAAAGGTCACATATATATATATATATACACACACTCCAGCAGGTGTCCTGAAGTATGAGTATTTTTTGAGTACATCCTCCACAGAGATTCCTTCCGTGCTTTCTCAGCGTCTCCAGGAGCATGTTCCTGTCGTGTGGTCTTTGACCGTCGAGGGGTCTGGGTGTGTTTTCTGATACTCACTTTATAACACATTCACATGATTCTCAACAGACACTGAATCCTCCCCAACACAAGCTTCCTTCATCAGAACAACAGAAACAGATCGTGCTTAGACCGTGATATGAAAAACATCTAAATACTGACTGAACAAGGTGCTTAAGATATAAAAAATAATAAAAAACATTAAGATGATGGTCAGGCAGTGAAGAAGTGGAGGACATACAAAAAGGATTTAAATATCTGTAGTACAGTATCTTCCTTACATTAACCTGCACTAAATGAAAATGTAAAATTGATTAACAGTGCAAAAATAAATGATGCATATGGCAGTGTGCTTCCATATTCTACAATAACCTGCCAGTGGAGCACGTTCTGCTTTACATTTCGGGTTTAGGGATGTGTCAGATGTGCTCAAAACACAAACAAATTTTTTCAGCAAATAAAGATGACAACATCTTGTTACTACAATATTGTGTGTGATTATGTTGATGGAGATAAATCAATGGTTTAAAAACAATGTAACTTACACAGTCATTTCTTTCTATATTTCTCTGGAAAGGGTTCTTCACAACCAGTGTGTTGGCAGCTTGAATATACTCTGCATTAGTTGGACACCTGGCAGAAAGATAGAAACAAACTCTAAATTAGAGTTTTTTATTTTATTTTTATTTTGTCTTAATCGTCTTCAGATTGTGAATTGATCATAGTACAGTTGCAATAGAGGTGGTAATAATTATTATACTTACAGGATGTATTCTGTACTCTATTGTACAAAAAGGACGTAGATATAAACTATCATCTCTGAAGGATTCGCCGTCGATGAGAAACCTTTTGGCACGCCCATTGCTCCAGGCTGCAGCTACCCCTGTCAAAACTTTTGAGTTCAGCTCATAGACTGTATAAAAACAGGTTCAGCTTAGAGTGAGATTCTTTGTTATGGGGGAGGGGCTTATGGAGGGGCGTGGCTTGATATGGAAAAAAATACAAACACAAAATCCTTGCATTAGCAGAAGTGTGGACGGCTGATACAAGCGTTCTTCTCTTGCCTGTTCCTGACACTTTAGATAACATCCTATAACAGGAAATTCAAATTTATCCATACTGACACCACCAAATATCAAATATCTGGACATGATTGATGAGTTGTGATTGATATAAATAAAATCATTTTAATATGGGATGTCGTTGACTTGACATTCTGTTCTTAGAAAACAATAATTAACATTTACTACATTAGGGCTGTCAAAATGGCTGAAAAACTAAATTCGAATTTTTTAATTATATATTATCAAAATTCTAATTATATTCGAACTTAAAATGCATAATTTCAGTTAGGGTGAAGAGAAACGTTTTGCTTCTATCCTGATGCCACAAGAGGGCGCATCGAGCAAAATATTACTAATGCACGTTTAATAAATGCATTAGAATACTTGTTGTGTCTTCACTTAACAAGCAATAATGAACTCTGACGACTCGAATTAAAACAAAGAACTGGTTTACTGTAGTTTCAGACAGTTTTACAGAGAATGAGTTTGCTTTAGCAGTATACACATACAACGTTCACTTCTAGTGAGCTCTCAACCTGAATAGCATTATGGGCAATGAATTCTTAAAGGGGAACAGCCCAATTAATTACTATATGTGTAGTTAATGTTCTTATTATTGAACAATGAATTAAACATTGTACTAAGAATTTATGATTCTCAATCTCATTTAAGTTACAACAATACTAGCCTGGCCAGCCAGACTTACATCAAGATGTTTAGTCTGGAAACTCTCCATAGACGAGGCTTACTCCGAGGGGCGGGATAAACGGCTGTCTCTCAAAATCCCTCTGCACGCAATAGGATAGCGCTACAACCAATCAGAGCAACGTATCCAGTCGGCAAAACTCCAAACACATCTTCCTTTTTTAAAAATGACTTAAGTGCCGTTCTTTGCCCTTTTTTCCTAAAGAGAAACTTAACTCCAAGTCCTCCAGAGTCGCGGCCAAAGCCGATTCAAAAGATCGTTGTTCGACAGCTGCAGCCGCCATTCTTTGTTTTCAAGTGGCAGCCGTCGCAACTCTCTGTCATCATATGTTAAGCCCGCCCCGCCTGCTCTATACACGACGTGATTGGCCTGACCCAATCTGGGTTTTTGCTGCTAGAAGGTGTATTGAGAGTTGCTAGACTGTACTCTAGGCTGCGAAATACATTTTGCTGCCGCTAGGGTGCGTCTAGATTTCTAGGCTATTAGAATACATGACTATTAAGTGAATAATATTTTTTTTTTAAATGTTATAAACCAATTATAATTAAGTTGCTTAAACAACTATAAACAAAACAGCATCATGTATATGCATAGTTTAATACAGAGCGCGGAAAGCCAATCACAGAGTCCATTTTACATTTAAAAACATGAGATGCAGTGGGATGGAAAAAACCCACCATAAATTCTCGAGATAAGTTTTTAAAAAGTTAATTTTACATGGCTTTCTAAATATCCGGCTCTCTTGTGAGAGACACGAGTGTGCGAAATGCGTTCTATGTGAACAGCTTGATTTAGCTTTTGATGTTAACAACGTCTTCTCCACATTGTTGTTCTTTTTTTTCGCAATATTTTGAAAGAACATCGCTGCAGCACTGCATCTAGTGGCTTTAACTGGAAAGGCTAAAAAGAAAATTATAATGCAATGAAACTTACATTGTCATCGCATCTCGAGCTGCACTGATAAAGGCCAAAATATACTTGGGCCGTCCACATCCACGCTGCAATATGTCAATTCCATCATCAAGAGGGCTCGCGAACAGCTGCACCCCCCGCCCGCGTGCAGGCAATTTATGAGACGTACAACAGTGCACGCACGAGGTGAATGATGAGACAGAAGTGGTACTGCGTGTCGAGCTCATCCGTCTTTGGAAAGCTTGGAATGTGAAGTATACCCGGGCAGGGCCTTAAAGCAGCCTCCTTAACGCACACCTAAAAATGTGGATTTTTATTTAAAATTTGACGAATATTCAAAAATCTTTTTTTTTTTTTTTTTTTTGACAGCCCTAATGTCCAGATACTGTTTTTTATGATAAAGTTGTGTAAAATAACTGCTCAGTGCTGCTGCAACAAACAACTCTGCTAATGCTAACTTAATTCTATATAAACTACAGTATATAACCGCATAGGCCTATTAGTTACTAGCCTAAACTGGATGGAGACAAGAAGCGCCCTGTAACTCACTGACCTGCCAGCGTTCACAAGGAGAACGGCTGACTACACAGTTTATGGGAATAAATTGTGTATTTCCCTCACAATTGTCACAAAAAAACTAACTAAACTGTCTGTCTGGTCTCTCTGCGAGTTGCTTTGCGAGATCATGCGGTGCAATTTTTTTCTCACTGCTGCACGAGTCTGCGTGAGTATATGGGGGTGTGGCGTGAGAGCGTGAGAATTGGGTCAATTGCGTGAGTCTCACGCTGAATGCGTGAGAGTTGGCAGCTATGCCAGCACCGAAGTCCCGTTTTGAATCAAATGATTCGAGAACCCGCACCGAAGTCCCGATCTGAATCAAATGATTCGCGAACACGCACCGAAGTCCCGATCTGAATCAAATGATTCGCAAACCAGAAGTCCCGATCTGAATCAAATGAGTCGCGAACACGCACCGAAGTCCCGATCTGAATCAAATGATTCGCAAACCAAGTCCCGATCTAAATCAAATGAGTCGCGAACACGCACCGAAGTCCCGATCTGAATCAAATGATTCGCGAACACGCATCGAAGTCCCGATCTGAATCAAATGATTCGCAAACCAGAAGTCCCGATCTGAATCAAATGATTCGCAAACCAGAAGTCCCGATCTGAATCAAATGATTCGCAAACCAGAAGTCCCGATCTGAATCAAATGAGTCGCGAACACGCACCGAAGTCCCGATCTGAATCAAATGATTCGCGAACACGCATCGAAGTCCCGATCTGAATCAAATAATTCGCGAACACGCACCGAAGTCCCGATCTGAATCAAATGATTCGCGAACCAGAAGTCCCGATCTGAATCAAATGATTCGCGAACCAGAAGTCCCGATCTGAATCAAATGATTCGCGAACTCGAAGTCCCGATCTGAATCAAATGATTCGCAAACTCGAAGTCCCGATCTGAATCAAATGATTCGCGAACACGCATCGAAGTCCCGATCTGAATCAAATGATTCGCGAACCAGAAGTCCCGATCTGAATCAAATGATTCGCGAACACGCATCGAAGTCCCGATCTGAATCAAATTATTCGCGAACCCGCACCGAAGTCCCGATCTGAATCAAATGATTCGCGAACACGCACCGAAGTTCCGATCTGAATCAAATGATTCGCGAACCAGAAGTCCCGATCTGAATCAAATGATTCGAGAACACACATCGAAGTCCCGATCTGAATCAAATGATTCACAAACCCGCACCGAAGTCCCGAACTGAATCATATGATTCGCGAACTCGCACCGAAGTCCCGATCTGAATCAAATGATCCACAAACTCACTCCAGGATCTGATTCAAATATTTCTTAATAAATGCTTTGACGTCCCAGTCTGAATCAAATGATACTCGATACATGTTCTGAAGTTCCCATCTGAATCAAAAGATCCACAAAGCTGATCATATTTTTAGGTAATGTTTAAAAATAGCCTATATACTTTTATTCATCAAGGATGCATTAAATTGATCAGTAAAGACATTTATAATGTTACAAAATACTTCTATTTCAAATAAATGCTGTTCTTTTTAACTTTCTGTTCATCAGACAACCCTGAAAAATCAAATGTATCAAGTTTACTGATGATATTTAACAATTTTCTGTATTTGTGACCAAATAAATGCAACTCTAGCAGAAAAAGCTAACTTCTTTCAAAGACATTAAAGTAATTATAATTATTCTAAATATTGGACTGGTAGTCAATATATTTACTTTATTATCATGACACGCAGCCCTAATTTGTTAGGAAATTAGGAAATGTCGTAATTTGTACTTTGGTCTAAATTAAATTTCACACACTGCAAGCGCTGGTTCGTTTCTGTAGGTTTTGATGGTAGATATATATATTATTTTTAAATGTTTGTCACATTAAACATTCTATGTACTACAATAAACTTCATCATTTGATATGTGCTCTTTATTCAAAGTACATATTGCTTCTGTGTAAGGAACTGTTAGATTAAATTGCATTGAATCCAGTCTCTGTGGTCTCCAAAACCAGCGCTCATCTGACACCTAAAACGTATTACTAAAGTTTTAGCTCTGCTTGAGAGTTTAACCAAAGAAGCCAAAGAAGAGCAGAAAGCAAGAGGCAAAGTGTTGATGATAAAAACAAGCCAGGTTTATTGAAGAATCCTAATTGCTTGAGAGATGCATGACATGGTTTGTCATTGTAAAACCCCTCCCTGAGATTCCTTTAAATAACCTGATGGTGAGTAATACGAGAGTTTATCTCTGTATTGTGTCTTGTGTGCGTCTGAGCTGACCTTGTAAAGTTCTCTACCAAGAAAACACGTCTGTGACAATCTTATATGTGTTCTTGTCATTCATTGGTCCTTCCACATCTTTCCTTCAGGTCTGTATGGAAGCTGCTACAGAATAATAAAATAAGATAATGCTACTTTTTCGTTCACAATTCAGACTTTTTTGTTGCAATTTTTGGTTTACATCCCATAGTTTGAATCTTCTTCTTGCGTTTCTAAGAAAAAAAAGTGAGAATTATGAGTTAAAAAGTTGCAATTAACTTATTTTGTGTGTGTGTGTGTGTGTGTGTGTGTGTGTGTGTGTGTGTGGGTTAAAATGTTACAAATGAAAAAATCCAAAGCAACTTGATGCTTTCAGATTTTTACATTCTTGCAACTATTGTGTTATAATTAAACTAAGTAACACTGCTTTTGTTTTGTCGGTTCATTCTTTCAATAAAAACAAAATGCCTCTTTTAGCCAAAATATTTGTCAAGGCAATATCAATTCAGCATATTTTAACTTAGTAACACAAAATATAAATGTATTTTGTTAGCCATATATATATATACAGTATATATAGATTTATAGGACACTAATATCTGAAGTGAACCATGCTATCCTTGTTTGTAAAGGACCAATCATCCTCCACAGCGAAGCAGATCATAATTGACCTCCTTTCTAATTGTTAACATTTTACTAATTTACTAATTTTTTCTCAGTACCTGTAACTGAATACAATTACATTTATTTTCTAATTAAATTATGTAATAGTTACTCCCCAACACTGGCGCCATCATAGTTACTTTGTCTGCAGTTCATGAAATTAGGCCTAAACAATATATTTATTTATTTTACATAACTATAGTTATATAATTTAATAGCATTTTTTTTTCACGCCTTATTTCACGACTAAATGACATGTGGGAGACCATTTTCAGGATAATTTGTATATGATTATAAGAGTGAATATTGTAATACAAAAGTATTTGTAAATAGTTTCACAAGACACATTTTTTTACAGTGTTTTCTTCTTTTTCTAGATTCCCTGAATTGGTCTGTTCATAAAGTCGTGGCATTAAATGTTGCATGCACTGCAAAAAGAAAAAAAAAAAGATTTTCTTTATCAGTATTTTTTGCCTTGTTTTCTAGTATCTAAACATCTATAACTCAAAACACTTCAGAAACAAAATGAATGCACAAAGTCTTATTTTCAGAGTACCTGAACAAAAAGAGTTTATGCTTAAAACAAGAACAACTCTCATCTGTCAGTGACCAATGATATTTCTCTTTTAATAAAGGTTATTTTTTTTTTTATCCTAAATGTTGACAGATTTGTGGTAATGCATGATGTTTGTCAGGTTTTGCTGTCGTGTTTCAGTAAATGTTCTTTTAGTGTTCACAATGTTTCAGTATGATTTATAGTACAGTAACGTCTGATCTTTATCACTATGCATTCAAAGTGATTGATGAGTTTGCTGTAATTTGTTCTTCGTGTTCTTTCCAGGTCTCTTCTGTGTGTTCTGCTCTTGTTCTCTGACGGTTAACTCTCTGCCCTGCGCTCATCTCGGAGAAACACACATCTGATCCTCATAGACTGAAGATTAAATGCCTCCAATCGAGTGCATTCAATCGTATATTACACTGAAAGAAAATTGCTAGTACATTTCAGTGACAATGAATTGCACAAAGTTTGAAGCAGAAACACTGAAATAGTATTTTCTGGCAAAACGGGTTTTCCAAAAATCATTGTTTTATGTGCAACTTCAATATTTTGTAGTTTATATACACTACTGTTCAAAAGACTTTTTAAGGGTTCTAAAACAAACTGCTTACCAAGGCTGCATCTATTTGATCAAAAATAGAGTAAAAATAGTGAAATATTATTCTAATGTAAATCCGCTGTGTTCTGTGTGAATCTGTGTTAAAGTGTAATTTATTTCTGTGATGCTCCGCTGTATTTTCAGCATCATTCCTCCAGTCTTCAGTGTCACATGATCTTCAGAAATCATGAAAATATGACGATTTACTGCTCGAGAAACATTTCTGATTATTATCAATGTTGAAAAAAAAAATGTTGTTCATATTTCTGTGGAAACTGTGAAAAGAGGATTCACAGATGAACAGAAAGTTCAAAAGAACAGCATTTATTTGAAATAGAAATCTTTTGCCACATTATAAATGTCTTCACTGTCACTTTTGATCATTTTAATGCATTCTTGATAAATAATTTTTTTTGTTAATCATTTGAAAGGTAGTTGAATTATTTTCAGTATCATTAATAATAATCAGATTGTTTCTCAAGCAGTAAATCCGTATATTAGAATGATTCCTGAAGATCATGTGACACCGAACACTTAAAATTCAGCTGTGCATCACAGAAATAAATTATATTTTAAGAGATTTTCCCACAGGAACAGCTGTTTTAAATAGTAAAAACATTTAATTGTTTTACTTTATCATAAATGAAATAAACACATTCAGGGTGAGTGGAAAAAATGCTCACTTTTGATCAATTACATGTATTCTTGATTAATAAATAAATGTATTCTTTTTTTTTTATAATTGTTAAAATGATATATCTCAAATCATTTTCCATAGGAAGCTGTTGAATGTGAATGCCGTTGTCTGGAGAAGTGAATGAAGAATCCTTGAGCTCGCTGTGTTCGGTGGAAATGATTGGCAGGAGATTGAAGAAGCAGCACAAGGCTGAACTCTCTTTGTGTGTGTGTTTGAAAAGCTCTGACCCCACTGTAACGATAAACCCAAGTCTTCCACACACTCCTGAAGGACACACACACACACACACACAACTACTATAGATGCTCACTATAAACATCCAGCAGAGAACCAGTCCTGAGTGGAGTCAGACGGGGATGCTGTCGCCATACAAACCAGACCATAATAACCTAAACAATAAACTTCAATGCCAGCCCACTGTCTTCAACAATCTCATGTATTCTGAGGGGTCAAAAAAATATTCTGATGCAAATGTAGAAAGGCCTAAAGTGAAAATGTACTTGATGTTCTCAGGGAATGACGAACGTTGCACAGCTCAACAACATTTCCATTTACTGAATGTGCAGCATTTGATTATGAGCATTATTAATGCACTGCTTCTAAATAAGGTGAGTGATCTCTGTGCTGTCTGATTAGGCCTCATTTGCGTCGGGACGCTGATGAGTTTATTATCACTCATATTCTTAGATTTACAGACGCGATGCTCCTCAAAGCACGTCTGACTTCTCCAGCTGTTATTGGATGAAATTGTTCTTTTGTTGAGCTGTGTGCGCATAAACAATATGGAAATGCTGGATTATATTAGTGTTTGTGAGCTGTGAATACTGAGCAGGCATTTCTGCTGTTTAGTCCTGCGTTCAGATGAATCTCATATCTGTTATTTCTCAGCTTTGACCTTGCACCCGCTCGTATTACACATTAACCCTTTCAGTCCCGAGACAGACACGCCATGAGTCACTTACCATTTAGATTAGTTTTATTTATGTGTGTAGAATTAGTTTTAATTCAATTTATAATATATAAAAAATGTATTTTAAATATAGATTTGATTAGAATAAATTTTTAACACAAATTAAAAAATAAATAAAAAAATTAGCAAATTATATATATATATATATATATATATATATATAAACGAAAATTAAGTCAAGTGGGAAAATAAACATACATATTGAAAAAAATAAAAATAAATAAAGTTTAAAAATAATATTAATTTTTTTATTTAGGTTTTCATGATAGTAACTAAAATTAACTGAAATAAAAATTAATAAAATGTAATTTTTCTAAAAGTGAAAACTATTGAAAAAAATAAAAAACACATACAACAAAATTACTAAACCTTTCACAAGAATATAAAAATAAACCGGAAAGTATAAAAATAAACACTTAGAATAATAATAATAATTGAATTTTTAATGTATTGATTTAAAAAAAAAATTATTTCTATATAAAAAACTATTTTAGTACATTTTTTTTAACATTTAATACACTTAATAAATGTGTTTTTATTAAACATTTTCTTTTTACAATCAGTGCAAGAAATATATATTTAAATATGACGTCTTCATAGCAGCAAAACAGTAATATTATATTAACCCTCTGATGAACAGCTGTTCACACTGTGACCTTTGACCTTTACCCAAAGGACTGTCTTCTGTTTAAGATGATGGATGTGTAACTCATGTTGGAACAAAAAGACTGAAAGCGATTATTAAATTCTAGTTCTGAGGTTATAATACAGATTTAGGACTGAATTCATGCATCAGAAACACGTTCTTGAAGGTGAAGGTGTAAATTATTTTGTCAGGATCAGTTTGTCAAATGATGTTGTTCAGCCAAATTCTCATTAAACGTCACTCCTAATAATTTCTCAAGCAGAAACATGATGTTATGAACAGAGTTATTATAGTAACTGAAAGTAAAATGAATACCATTAAAGGAGTTCTTACTGGAAAATAAAATAAACATTAACTGAAATAAACCAAAATAAAGCTTTACATGCCTAAATTAACCTAAACTATACAGACATATTGAAAGAAGTAGATACTAAAAATGAGAAGAATTTTAAAACTTACTAAAAATAACATCAAAAAATAAAAAAATAAAATAAGTAAATAAATAATTTGATGCCGTTTTATGTTTATATATATATATATATAATATTAATATATATAAATTATTTTATTTCCTTTTCATGAAGGTTATCTTTATGTACTAAAGTAACTAAACGGAAATAAAAATTAATAAAATGTAGAGTTTTTTTAAGTGAAAACTAATGAAAAAAATAAATAGAAAACACACACAAAAACATAAAAAACACAATAAAAAATTATTATATAAATAAATGTTAAGTGAAATAAAATAAAATAATATAAACAAAAATGTAAGCTGATATTTTTCTAAAATACAAAACGTGTGTAAAACATTAAACCATTTCAAAAGTGTTTTCATTACCCAAGATACCCAAAAAAAAAAAAAAGGTCATAAATGTCTGAATAAATCATCTCTCCATTGATGTGTGGTTTGTGAGGAGGACAATATTTGAAAATCTGGAATCTGAGGAAGCAAAAAAATATCGAGAAAATCATCTTTAAAGTTGTTCAAATGAAGTTCTTAGCAATGCATATTACTAATCAAAAATTAAGTTTTGAGATATTTACACTAGGAAACGTACTAAATATCTTCATGAAACATGATCTTTACTTTATATCCGAATGATTTTTGTCATAAAAGAGAAATGTATAATTTTGACCCATACAATGTATTGTTGTCTATTTCTACAAAGTGAAACTTAAAGGGTTAGTTCACCCAGATAGCAAAATTATGTCATTAATAACTCACCCGTGAGATCTCCGTTTATCTTCTGAACACAGTTTAAGATATTTTAGATTTAGTCCGAGAGCTCTCAGTCCCTCCAAAACGACGACTTTATTCAGCATTGTCTTCTCTTCCGTGTCTGTTGTGAGAGAGAGTTCAAAACAAAGCAGTTTGTGATATCCGGTTCACGAACGAATCATTCGATGTAACCGGATCTTTTTGAACCAGTTCACCAAATCGAACTGAATCATTTTAAACGGTTCGCGTCTCCGATACGCATTAATCCACAAATGACTTAAGCTGTTAACTGTTTTAATGGTTTTTTTTACTTTTTTAAAATGACGCCATTACGTCGAGCGCAAAAGAACCGGTGAACCGTTTTCTTCAACCGGTTTATTGAATCGAACTGTCCGAAAGAACTACTTCGATTTGGTGAACTGGTTCAAAAAGATCCGGTTACATCGAATGATTCGTTCGTGAACCGGATATCACAAACTGCTTTGTTTTGAACTCTCTCTCACACCAGACACGGAAGAGAAGACAATGCTGAATAAAGTCCTAGTTTTTTTTGCTATTTTTGGAACAAAATGTATTTTCGATGCTTCAAAATATTCTAACTGACCCTCTGATGTCACATGGACTACTTTGATGATGTTTTTCTTACCTTTCTGGACATGGACAGTAGACCGTACACACAGCTTCAATGGAGGGACAGAGAGCTCTCAGACTAAATCTAAAATATCTTAAACTGTGTTCAGAAGATGAACGGAGATCTCACGGGTTTGGAACGACATGAGGGTGAGTTATTAATTACATAATTTTGCTATTTGGGTTAACTATCCCTTTAAGACTGCTTTTGTGCTCCAGAGACACATATAGACATATTTAACAAAAACAATAATAATTCAAAAGAGCAAATGGCAGATATGAAAGTGAAAACTTTAAAAAAGTGGAAACTGAAAGTGTTAGTAATGAGACTGGAGCAGCGGTGATGAGGAGGAGCTCCTCTGGTGCTGATGCTGCAGCTCTATATAAGCGTCCGAGAGCATCAGAGCATCAGTGTGTGTCGAGATGTCCGACTCTCTGCTGCCCACCTGTGTCCTCTGTCTGCTGGCACTCTCGGCGCTCTCATCCGCCTGCTACATCCAGAACTGCCCTCGAGGAGGCAAGAGATCCCAGCCAGAGCCCGTCAGACAGGTACAGACCAGACCTTCAGCACAAATACTGCCCTCATTCACTGAGGCTTTTGAAGACGTTTGACATAATTCAGAATGTCTTTTATTTCAAGTTCATCTGCTAGACTTCGTGCAGCGAAATGTTTCTTTAAATGAGATGAAACATTCATATTCACATATTCAAAATTATAACATGCACTATTCGCAGCAAAATATTCATCAATATTTCATGTATTACAGTGTCTGTTTCATGTTTCACTCTTGTATTTACTAAAACTAAAACCATAACATTTATGTTTTTGTTACTTGGAATAAAATAAAACATTATCTGAAAATAGAATAAATAATAAAAAAAAAGTAATCTTTTTTATTTCAGCTAGTTGCAGAGGGAAACATTTCTAAGATATATTTAGTTTAACTTAATGCATTAAAATAATACAATTTTAAATAAAATTAATAAAAATTGTGTGACATTTAAAAAATGGAAATAATAAAAAAACTAATTAAAAATGTATTCAACAACAGCCTAACATAAACTATGGAACATAAAAGAAGATGATTTGAGAAACATCTCGTTTGTTCATGCATTGAAACTCATTACTCATTAGAAACTCATTATCGAAATATCCGTTTAATGTTTTTATTATTAATATTATTATTATCATTGTTAATGATACTTTAAATAAGAAACTAAATCTGCCAGCAGATGGCAGTAAATGTATCATTTGATTCGTTCAAACGACTGATTCATTCAGGAATTAAGTAAATGGCTCTCTTTATGAATGGGCTTTGAATCATTGATTCACTCGATTCGTTCAAAATTATTTTGATTAATTCAGAAACTAAACACCGCTGTGTTGCACAGAGATACACAACAGTTCTGCTGTGGCTTTAAAGGTAACTATGCAAAACTGAGCAAAACAAAAAACAAAAACAACAACATAATAATTTTGTGTTTAAAATATAACCCAACATCAGCTTTTAATAGCTGAAATGTGGTATAAAATCACGTTTAAAGCTGCAATCCGTAACTTTTGATGCTCTAGCAGTTAATAAACAAAACTCTCGGAGGGTCAAAGGTCAAAGTCTTGCAGAGGAGCATTGTAGCCGGAACTACTTCTCTCAGTTTAAGTCAATGGCGAATCACACAGGGACTGTGCTCCTCCGAATCCAGTCTAAATAGTCCTAATATAAACACTTATTAAAGGTGTACAGTAGTGATTCAGGACAAGCCAAATACAGAGTTTAGAAAATTGATTCATGGTGTACTCGCTTATGATAGAAATTGTTAACACAAAAAAGTCACAGACTGCAGTGATATTCATAACAAACAGCCCTCGTGTAATACTGCTCTCACTGCTCGTATGATATCGCTTATCATTTCATGATATAAATATGAGACATATATACATACGGGGAATTTCTGCACCAAAATCTTGAATTTTTGGGCATAACTGCATTTATGGAGTTTTTGCTCTTCATTATATTTGTCAGCTGTATCTATATGTACTATATGTATATGTGCATATGTATATGTATATGCATATGTGCTATATGTATATGTTCTATATGTACTATATGTATACGTATACGTATATGTATATGTATATGTATATGTACTGTATATGTATATGTACTGTATATGTACTATATGTATACGTATATGTATATGTATATGTATATGTATATGTATATGTACTGTATATGTATATGTATATGTATATGTATATGTACTGTATATGTATATGTACTGTATATGTACTATATGTATACGTATATGTATATGTATATGTATATGTATATGTACTGTATATGTATATGTATATGTATATGTATATGTATATGTACTGTATATGTATATGTACTGTATATGTATATTTATATGTATATGTATATGTACTGTATATGTATATGTATATGTACTATATGTATATGTATATGTATATGTATATGTACTGTATATGTATATGTACTGTATATGTATATGTATATGTATATGTACTGTATATGTATATTTATATGTATATGTATATGTATATGTACTGTATATGTATATGTATATGTACTGTATATGTATATTTATATGTATATGTATATGTATATGTATATGTACTGTATATGTATATGTATATGTATATGTACTGTATATGTATATGTACTGTATATGTACTATATGTATACGTATATGTATATGTATATGTATATGTACTGTATATGTATATGTATATGTATATGTATATGTATATGTATATGTACTGTATATGTATATTTATATGTATATGTATATGTACTGTATATGTATATGTATATGTATATGTACTATATGTATATGTATATGTATATGTATATGTATATGTACTGTATATGTATATGTACTGTATATGTATATGTATACGTATATGTATATGTATATGTATATGTACTATATGTTTATGTACTGTATATGTATATGTATATGTACTGTATATGTATATTTATATGTATATGTATATGTATATGTATATGTACTGTATATGTATATGTATATGTATATGTACTGTATATGTATATTTATATGTATATGTATATGTATATGTACTGTATATGTATATGTATACGTATATGTATATGTACTATATGTTTATGTACTGTATATGTATATGTATATGTACTGTATATGTATATTTATATGTATATGTATATGTATATTTATATGTATATGTATATGTATATGTATATGTATATGTATATGTACTGTATATGTATATGTATATGTATATGTATATGTATATGTATATGTATATGTATATGTATATGTATATGTACTGTATATGTATATTTGTATGTGTAGTGTCCGGCGTGTGGTCCGGGGAATCAGGGCCGCTGTCTGGGCCCCAGTATCTGCTGCGGAGCCGGTCTGGGTTGTCTGCTCGGGTCTCCAGAGACACTGAGCTGCATGGAGGAGAATCTGCAGCCGGGCCCCTGTGAGACAGGGGGGGTGTCCTGTGGGGCCCGGGGCCGATGCGCGGCTCCTGGAGTCTGCTGCGACTCTGGTGAGCAAAACATCCCATCATGTGACATTACACACAAACTGCAGCTCCTCTAATGCTCCAGTGCATGTCTTCTGTTTTCCAGAGAGCTGTGTTCTGGATCCAGATTGCTCTGAAGACGTGGGATCTCATCTGACTGAAGACAGCGAGGCTCTGAAGGGTGTTTCTGGAGAAATGCTGCTGCGTTTGCTCAATCTAGCCACTCGGAGACAAAGACCCTTCTGATTCGATCATTCATCCAGACAGACACATGTGTCACTCAGTGCTGTGTAAATACTGTATGTAATAAACTGACGTGAAAGTCAATTTGTTTTGCTCGTTTCTTATTTCAACTGTTTTGGTGTAAGTTTATTGAGCCGTTTCTTCCCTTGTGTGATGATAATACAGAGATTTCTGAGAGTATTTACTCAACTAACATATAATCTCCAGCCCAAACCAGCTCCTAATTCCTCCAACTGTATTTCTGAGCCTGAGAGATCCTGCAGATCAGCTTCGAAACCCTTTTATTAAAGAAGAATTGAGTATACACTGTATTTAGCTTTATGCTTTAATCACTGTAAAACCCTTCAGATGATTTAAGACAGCTGTCAGAAAACCAGAGGAAGGAGTTGCATACAAAAAGAAAAGTAAATTTTTTATTTTCAGATATTTTCAAATTATATATAATAAGTAACCTAAAAAACTCACTCAAAAACTGCACGTAAATTTCAAAAATAATTGTTTTTTTATTATTAATTGTTAACATTTTTCAATAGTCTTTGTTATATATTTCTATATAACAAAATTCTGACATTTTTCTCAGTTGCAAGCAAAAAAAAAACTAAAGTCAAAATTGTGAGATAGAAAGTGAATTAATTTTTTTTTTCATGGCAGAAATAAAAAAAAAAACACAATTGCAAATTGTAAACTCAGAAACTCAATTAAACCATATATAATAAATCAGTTAATTGATCCCTTTAGATGACTCGCTCTTCTGCACCCATTTTTTGACCTGAATATGATTTTCATATTCTAATAAGTGGGATTTCTTGTAAGGTCAAGGGTGAAACTAATGTAACAATATCAAGAAAGAAAGTAAAATAGACAAGCTTGAACATCCAGAGCAATTACTGAACACACCCAGAGACAGTGAAGAACAGCACAAATCAACACACTCCTAATGACAGTGTCACGCATAACCTGCAGCAAAAAGATTTCACAACCGATTCGTAAAATAGTTTTCTTTGGTGTAATTGGTGATGAGTCCGGGCAAGCCTGGCGATGAGGGCAGAACAGCCTTTAAATGAGCTTTCCTCTGTTCATTCACACTCAATGCTGTTCAACCATGGAGCTCAAAGCAACATCTGTGCTGCTGCTCGTCTGCGTCACCTTCATCATCCTCACCAGCACTGAAGGTCAGAATCTGCTAAATCTCAATCAGGTTTACCACTTTATGTTGATGCAAACTGCAAAATGTAATACTGACTTTTATTAAATGTTTAGGTTTTGCAATTTTGGGTTATGCATTTGCTGCTTTTACTTAAAGGTGCTCTAAGCGATGCCGGGAGTCGTAACTTCTTGTTGACGTTCAAATTGTTGTCAAACAAAACGGAGGCTAGCTAGACCCTCCCTCCTCCTCATCCGTGCACTAACCCCCCAAACCCATCCCCCAAATCTTTCTTGTCGGTTATTGGCTGGAACAGTTTGTTATGTTTTGTTTTTCTTGTTGTTTGTGGAGCCTGTGGTGTCTAGAGAGACCCCGTTTTTTTACAGTATGTTCAGGGGACAAGCAGCTAGCGGATAGTGAGGAGATGTTTGCTGGATGTGACAAAAAAATTTTGGCCTAAAAAATGTGTGACATCACTTAGAGCACCTTTAAGGCCAGTAGCATTTATTTTTATAATGCTTCACACAACACAGATTCTGTTCTGCAATAGCTCTAAAAATACAATTATTGTATGCCAAGCACATTTTTGCTCATGTGAAGAGGATATTATTTGTCTATATACGAAAGTACAAAGCCTCTAAATTATAAATAATAGTTTAATTAAAATACATTAGGATTTGTGCCGAATGAGAAGTAGGCGAGCACAATTAATGCCTGGTACTTTCAGTTTCGCTTTGTTTTGGTTTCTTTAGGTTTATATGTATATATCTAAAATAAATAAACAAACAAATAAATAAATTGGAACTGGGAAATAAAGTTAGGCTAACTTTTCATTATTTTTTTTAGAATAAATAAAAAACAATTGCAAACTCATTCACTGTAACTGCAAGATATAAACTTTTTTTAATCTTGCAATTCTCTATTACATCCTAATGAGTTTATATATCATAACTTATATTATAAATCATTTATGTTATATAAAAAATAAAGGTAATTGCAACTTTTTGACTCACAATTACAACTTTTTCCATCAAAACTATGAAAAAAGTCAGAATTTAGATAAAATAAAAAAATAAAATAACAAATCACAATTGACTTTTTTTTTCATTTTTTTTTTCATGGCAGATGCCTAATACCTCCAAATACATAAAACTGCAGTCGCTCATATGCACACACGCACTATCACAACTGCTACAGCATCTGTAAGCTCCTGTCAGTAAAGTCATTTGTTTGATTGCCAGAGACACACATACCTTTAGCAGCTTGAATAGATGGTGAGTCACTGTGGAAAGCAGAGACACTGTTGTGACATGCATCTCTCTGCTTTTTGGGAACATCAGACATGCCCTCTATATAAAACAAGACTTGTCTGTCTCTGTCCTTCTTTCCTGAACTCAAATCATTCTACATTTAAGGAGACTATTTAACTTTCATTCAATGGCAGATGTTTCTTTTGTTCCAGCGGATGCCATTCCAAATTGCTGTCTGAGAGTTTCAAAGCACATCCGTAATGACCAGATCCGTTCTGCTTACAAACATAAGATCCAGCACAAATCTGGTGTCTGTGACATCGATGCAGTGATGTGAGTGTTTAACACACAAACACAAACACAGATCAGTCCTGTGCTGCTGCTTTAACTGTGTTCACTTCTCTACAGACTATACGTCGGAAAGAAGCAAATCTGTGCTGATCCCAGAGTCTTGATTCGTATGAAGAAACTCGAGAAGAATCACAAACCCAAACGGACTTAAGCGAAGACTGAATAAACATCATCATCTGTTTTATAATGCATGAATCTACCAGCAGTTTCAGTACTTATTGATTGCATGTTTTAAAATTCCTTTTTTATTTTTTTTTTCTACAATATACTGTATATATCCTTTGTATGCTCTGCTTTTTAATGCAATAAAATGTCTTTTTCCAGTTTTGACTCTACATTGGTTGATTTTTCACATGAACCCAAACAAATAAAAGAACTAATGTGAGATAGCAAATGCTTTAAAATAAATGTTTTGTTTTTATTTTGATTAGAGCATTATATGTTTATATTCTAAACACTTTTCTGATACTATATTATTCAAGTCTTATTTTTAGACACTGGTCTATTTTGGGCTGAGATTTAAAGCGAGCAGAGATGTATAAAGTACTAGAGACCCAGGCTTGAGTAAAAGTATGCTCTATCAAAAAAATGACTTGAGTAGAAGTTGAAGTGCTCTTTAAGCACCACACTTAAGTAGAAGTAATAAAGTATTCAACATTTGTTGTACTTAAGTATTGCAAGTAGTCTATTTGAAAATTTACTACTCAAGTACTGAAAGTAAAAGTACAAGTATTGTGTTATGTAGTTATTAAAGAAAGTAGTCAAAAGTTTGAACATATTGTTTTTACTATTTAAAATGATTAACCTAAAGGACAATCACAATTCCTTTGACTGTAACTTTTTGTAAACAAAAAAACAGATTGAAGGGTTAGTTCGACCAATTTGCAAAATTATGTCATTAATAACTCACCCTCATGTCGTTTCAAACTCGTGAGATCTCCGTTTATCTTCAGAACACAGTTTAAGATATTTTAGATTTAGTCTGAGAGCTCTCAGTCCCTCCATTGAAGCTGTGTGCACGGTCTACTGTCCATGTCCAGAAAGGTAAGAAAAACATCATCAAAGTAGTCCATGTGACATCAGAGGGTCAGTTAGAATATTTTGAAGCATCGAAAATACATTTTGGTCCAAAAATAGCAAAAACTACGACTTTATTCAGCATTGTCTTCTCTTCCGTGTCTGTTGTGAGAGAGAGTTCAAAACAAAGCAGTTTGTGATATCCGGTTCACGAACGAATCATTCGATGTAACCGGATCTTTATGAACCAGTTCATCAAATCGAACTGAATCGTTTTAAACAGTTTGTGTCTCTAATACGCATTAATCCACAAATGACTTAAGTGGTTAACTTGTTTAATGTGGCTGACACTCCCTCCGAGTTAAAACAAACCAATATCCCGGAGTAATTCATTTACTCAAACAGTACACTGACTTAACTGATGTGAAGAGAGAGATGAAGATGAACACCGAGCCGAGCCAGATAACGAACAACAGACTGACTCTTTCAAAAGTCAAGAACACTGATCTATATATATATATATAACGTATTATAGATCAGTGGTCAAGAACCGTTTCTGTCAGACGTGTCCGATTCGAGAACCGAGGAGCTGATGATACTGCGCATGTGTGATTCAGCGTGAAAGCAAACCGACACACAGAGCATCTGAACCGAACTGATTCTTTTGGTGATTGATTCTGAACTGATTCTATGCTAATGTTATGAGCATGGGTAAACCGAAGGCTTGCAGTCAACGCCACTGACGCCATTACGTCGAGCGCAAAAGAACCGGTGAACTGCCTGTTTTCTTCAACCGATTTATTGAATAGAACTGTCAGAAAGAACTACTGGTGATTCGAAAACCGACGCAACCGGTTCTTGACTCGTGAACGAGTCATTATCTGGCTCGGCTCGGTGTTCATCTCTCTCTTCACAGCAGTTCAGTCAGCACGCGCAGTCTTCTCAATCGCTTGATTCGCTCAATGATGTGCCAGCTTCATCAAACCTGCCATCTACAGTTCTGTTTGTAATGGAATGATTCGTAACATTTTTATAATTGTAACGAGTAACGATATAGCACATAAAAAAAATATCGGAGTAAAAGTATTAAACTCATCGAAAATATGTACAGAAGTAAAAGTGGAAGTAGGAGAAAAAAATAATACTCTAGTAAAGTACAGATACCGCCTTTTAGTACTTAAGTACAGTAGTGAAGTAGTTCTACTTCGTTACTATACATCTCTGAGAGCGAGACACCTGGGTCCCCTTTCAATAAGGAGTTCAACCAACTCCGAGTTAAAGCTTGAATGCTGTTGACTTACTCTGAGATGGATAACTCTTTCAGGTTTTCAGGTTCAGAACAGAACAGCTGAATTGTGTAAGTTCAGTCAACTCTTGAGTAGGTTGACTGAGTATAGCACGAGCACCACAACAATGAAAAGCCATAATCAATGGAGCTCCGATATTACGATTCACCATGGTAACAGACGTCTGCTATGACTCTGGTGAGCAAACCATCCCATCAAGTGACATTACACACATACTACATCTCTTCTATAAACATAATCTAGATGTGTTCTGTTTGACAGAAACCTAGCTAAAACCTGATGATTACATTATTTTAAATGAGTCCACCCCCCAAGATTACTGTTATAAACACGAGCCACCAGGGCACCATACAGACTTTATTAAAGAGTTTGGTGATTTTACATCCGAGTTAGTTCTGGCTGCAGATAAAGTTTTAATAGTTGGTGATTTTAATATCCATGTTGATAATGAAAAAGATGCATTGGGATCAGCATTTATAGACATTCTGAACTCTATTGGGGTTAGACAACACGTTTCAGGACCTACTCATTGTCGAAATCATACTCTAGATTTAATACTGTCACATTGAATTGATGTTGATGGTGTTGAAATTATTCAGCCAAGTGATGATATCTCAGATCATTATTTAGTTCTGTGCAAAATTCATATAGCCAAAATTGTAAATTCTACTTCTTGTTACAAGTATGGAAGAACCATCACTTCTAACACAAAAGACTGCTTTTTAAGTTATCTTCCTGATGTATCCAAGTTCCTTAGCATATCCAAAACCTCAGAACAACTTGATGATGTAACAGAAACTATGGACTCTCTCTTTTCTAGCATTTTAAAATACGGTTGCCCCTTTACGCTTAAGGAAGGTTAAGGAAAACAGTTTGACACCATGGGATAATGAGCATACTCGCACCCTAAAGAGAGCAGCCCGAAAAATGGAGCGCAGCTGGAGGAAAACAAAACTAGAGGTATTTCATATTGCTTGGCGAGAAAGTAACCTATCCTACAGAAAAGCATTAAAAACTGCAAGATCTGATTACTTTTAGTCTCTTTTAAAAGAAAACAAACATAACTCCAGGTATTTATTTAATACAGTGGCTAAATTAACGAAAAATAAAGCCTCAACAAGTGTTGACATTTCCCAACATCACAGCAGTAATGACTTTATGAACTACTTTACTCCTAAAATCGATACTATTAGAGATAGAATTGTAACCATTCAGCCGTCAGCTACAGTATCGCATCAGACAGTGCACTATAGACGCCCTGAGGAACAGTTCCACTCATTCTCTATGTTACGACCGCTAGGGGTCAGCCGTAACAGGAAAAGGAAGAGAGTCTCAGAACCAGAGAGATGTTGAATAGACAATAATTTATTTACAAGTTGGGGCTTAGCCAAAATAACAAACAAAAAATCCTCTTTGTTAACCCTCTACACTTCCTAAATCAAAATTCAAGAAACCAAAAGAAATAAAATAGTTTCAACTTACCTGACTCCCTAAACCCAAAACAAGGTGAAAAGTGATATCAAAATAAAATGGCATCCAACCCCCTACGTCCCGCAATTTAACAGAAATTAAGATTAACAAAATGTTAACAAGATATATATACACACACACAAGTTAACAGCAAACAATTTACAATCAGAATCCAAAATTGTAGTCAATCAAGCTTAGGTCAAGTTAACCGGGAATATCACAGAATTTAGGCGAAATTCAAACAAACAACAAGGCAAACGGCAAACTATCAAATCACACACGATGGCACAATCATGGCCCCGATTGAGTGTTTGGGGCAGTCCTTATATATGGATCAGGTGAAGAGGAAAACCAATCGCAGCCTCCAATAAATTATCTCCAGGAACCGCCCATCTGAAACAAACATACACAGAGAACACAAGAGGGCAGAATGGAAACAACCAACAAATGACTTTGGCTCATAACACTCTACTATAGGAGAAGAAGAATTGTATAAACTTAAATAAATATTAGATGTTAAATCATCTAAACCAACAACATGTATGTTAGACCCTATTCCATCTAAGCTCCTGAAAGAGGTGCTTCCAGAGGTCATAGATCCTCTTCTGACTATTATTAATTCCTCATTGTCATTACAATATGTACCAAAAACCTTCAAACTGGCTGTTATTAAGCCTCTCATCAAAAAACCACAACTTGACCTAGCTAATTATAGACCAATCTCGAATCTCCCTTTTCTGTCCAAGATACTAGAAAAGGTGGTATCCTCACAATTATATTCCTTCTTAGAGAAAAATGGTATATGTGAGGATTTCCAGTCAGGATTTAGACCGTATCCTAGTACTGAGACTGCTCTCCTTAGAGTTACAAATGATCTGCTCTTATCATCTGATCGTGGGTGTATCTCTCTATTAGTTTTATTGGATCTTAGTGCTGCGTTTGACACTATTGACCACAACATTCTTTTGCATAGACTAGAACACTTTGTTGACATTAATGGAAGTGCATTAGCATGGTTTGAATCGTACATATATGACCGCCATCAATTCGTAGCAGTGAATGAAGAGGTATCATATCGATCACAAGTGCAGTATCGAGTACCTCAAGGCTCAATACTAGGGCCGCTACTCTTAACACTTTATATGTTACCCTTGGGAGATATCATCAGGAAACATGGTGTTAGCTTTCACTGTTATGCTGATGATACTATTTCTTCGCGGCACGGTGAAACACACCAATTTGAAAAACTAACAGAATGCATATTCAATGTAAAAAACTGGATGACGAGTAATTTCTTACTGCTAAATTCTGAAAAAACAGAGGTGTTAATTATAGGACCTAAAAACTCTGCTTTATTGGGTAGTTGTACTGCACGCTTAGTAAACAAACTACAGCTAGTCCAAAATGCAGCAGCAAGAGTTCTTACTAGAACCAGGAAGTATGACCATATTAGCCCGGTCCTGTCAAACTGCACTGGCTCCCTATCAAACATCGTATAGATTTTAAAATATTGCTTATTACTTATAAAGCCCTGAATGGTTTAGCACCTCAGTATTTCAATGAGCTCCTTTTACATTATAATCCTCCACGTCCACTGCGTTCTCAAAACTCAGATAATACCTAGAATATCAATATATTAAATGTATTAATATATTAAATTCCTATTTGGCGCCTAAACTCTGGAATAACCTACCTAACATTGTTCGGGAGGCAGACACACTCTTGCAGTTTAAATCTAGATTAAAGACCCATCTCTTTAACCTGGCTTAGACATAACATACTAATATGCTTTTAATATCCAAATCCGTTAAAGGATTTTTAGACTGCATTAATTAGGTAAACCGGAACCGGGAACACTTCCCATAACACCCTATATACTTGCTACATCATTAGAAGAATGGCATCTACGCTAATATTTGTCTGTTTCTCTCTTGTTCCGAGGTCACCGTGGCCACCAGATCCAGTCTGTGTCCAGATCAGAGGGTCACTGCAGTCACCCAGATCCAGTACGTATCCAGACCAGATGGTGGATCAGTACCTAGAAAGGACCTCTACATCCCTGAAAGACAGCGGAGACCAGGACAACTAGAGCCCCAGATACAGATCCCCTGTAAAGACCTTGTCTCAGAGGAGCACCAGGACAAGACCACAGGAAACAGATGATTCTTCTGCACAATCTGACTTTGCTGCAGCCTGGAATTGAACTACTGGTTTCGTCTGGTCAGAGGAGAACTGGCCCCCCAACTGAGCCTGGTTTCTCCTAAGGTTTTTTTCTCCATTCTGTCACCGATGGAGTTTCGGTTCCTTGCCGCTGTCGCCTCTGGCTTGCTTAGTTGGGGACACTTCATCTACAGTGATATCGTTGACTTGATCGCAAATGATTGCACAGACACTATTTAACTGAACTGAGATGATGAAGACGGCGAGCCTCTTAAGGGCGTTTCTGGAGAAATGTTGCTGCGTTTGCTCAATCTAGCCACCCGGAGACAAAGACCCTTCTGATTCAATCATTCATTCACACATGTGTCACTCAGTGCTGTGTGTAGTATGTAGTATGTAGTAAACCGACGTGAAAGTCGATCTGTTTTAGTCTTTTGTTATTTCAAGGGCTTTGGTTTGAGTTTACTTTCCCAGAAGCCGCATGACCCGTTTTTGCCTTTGTGTGATGATAATGCAGAGATTTCTGAGAGTAATTACCCAACTAACAGAAAAATCAGCCTGTGGCCTTTCTGGTAGCTCCTGTAGATCCTCCCAACTGTATTTCTGAGCCTGACAGATCCTGCAGATCAGGTTTGAAACCCTTTTATTAAAGATGAATTAAGTATACACTGTATTTAGCTTTATGTTTTAATCCAGTGGTTCTCAAACTTTTTTGTTCACGCCCCCTTTAAACCTATAAAAATATCTGCTGTCTAGTGTACAGTAGAGCTGTTGCACAAAGCAAGATAGCCTCATCATATTTTCTGCATTTAGTTTGTGAATGACCAGCATCTGCCTGGGTCTGTGCAACTTAATTTATAGCTTTTCTCTTCTATTTAACAAACCAATCCATATCCCATTCTAAGCTACATCCTTTGGCTGTTTACTGAGTAATTTATTATCTTATTCTGCTGATGGCCTGCGCCCCACACTTTGAGAAACACTGCTTTTTTTTCACTGTAAACCACGGAAACCAAAAGCATTCAGAAGATTCACAACACATGTCAGAAAACCAGAGGAAGGAGTTGCATACAAAAGAAAAGGAAAGTGACAGGAGCACGTGAAAGAATTAAAGCCAAACACGTGCCACCTGTATCATTCTGACAAGATATTATTTTGTTCTGTTGCAAACAACAATAACAATAATTAAAATAATGATGATGATAATAATAATAATGGTGCTTATGATAAAAAATATACATATATAATATTTTATTTTCAAATTATATACAATAATTGTCACGGTTCTCAGATATATGGTGTCATCTTGTTGTCTGTGTGTTGGTTGCAGAGTGTATCACCTGATTGTTCTGTGTGGGCGTTGCCGTTGATTACTGATCAGCGGCAGCTGCAGCTTATTACATCATGCCTTTATTAACGCCTTGTCTTTCGTTTCATGTTTGTCAGATCGTTTGTTTGGAGTCCTGGTGTTTGTTCGTGTCTCTCGTGTTGTTTCCTGCTCAGGCTTTCTCGTCGCTGTTTCCTGTTGCTTGTCTGTTCCTGTGGATTTATTCCGGATTTCCTCGTTCCTCTCGTCAGCCTCAGTACTTCACGGACTTCACTCACCACGGACACCATCGCCCATCAAGGTCCCTGTGTTGCCATCTCTTCCTGCTGCTGTATTGTCTTGTTATTTATTGTACATCTGACTTATTCAGCGTTAAGCTCTATTAAAGGAGAATTTTACTTGCAATTGCATCCAGTCTTCTTTGCCGTGACAGAACGATCTGACCGTCATCATGGATGCAGCGAGTTCAGCGGCTCTCACCGATATCATCAACCACAGCATAACTCGAATGGATCAGCAGCAGGGGAGCATCTCTTCCACCGGACGCGCCGTCCAGGCGCTGGTAACACAGGTGTCCGAGCTCTCCCAACAGATGCAACAACTTCGCGCTCCCACTGCGCCAGCCCCGCCGACCGTTTCCCCACCGCCTTCAGAACTACGGGATATCTCGGAGCCCCGCCTCCCCGTGCCACAGACGTATTCCGGTGAGCCTGATTTTTGTAGAGCATTCCTCAACAAGTGTTCTCTTCACTTTATGTTACAGCCCCGTACGTTCGAGAGGGAGGAGTCCAAAGTAGCATTCGTGCTCACGCTACTCACGGGGAAGGCGGCGCTGTGGGGAACGACGGTTTGGGAGAACCGTGATCCTTGCTGCTCCTCGTTCTCAGCACTCGCCGCCGAGATGAGGAGGGTGTTCGACCGTGCGGTGGCAGGCAAGGAGGCCAGCGGGAAACTCACCGCACTCAAACAAGGCAACCGCACGGTCGCTGATTACGCCATCGAGTTCCGCACCCTCGCGGCGGAGTGTCGGTGGAACGAGGAGGCGCAGTGGGACGTTTTCCTGCATGGGCTGGCTGATCGCGTCCACCGTGAGATCTACACCCTGGACTTACCTGAGACTTTTAATGGCCTGGTAGAGCTGGCATTACGTGTGGATTCACGCCTTCGGCGAGTGGAGGCTATGGAGGAGTCTGGAGAACGATACAGCGGTCTTCGAGCCAGTCCGGTGGATGCGGTCAGCCCAGCATCCGATCCCGAGCCCATGCAGGTGGGGAGAGCACGGCTTTCCCGGGAGGAGAAGGAACGGCGGAGGTCCCTGGGCCTTTGCCTCTACTGTGGAACGTCTGGTCATCTCGTTAGGAACTGCCCGGTAAAAGACCAGGCTCGATAGTAAACTCGAGGCTACTATCGGGCGGGATCTCTGCCGAGAAGTCCTCACCATCTACCCTCCTTCTGGTAAGACTGAGATGGGCCACCAACGATGTCACCTGCAACGCACTTCTGGATTCCGGGGCCGAGGGCAGTTTCATGGATTACCACTTCGGTCAGCAACATGGCATCTACACTTCCTCCCTCAAGCACCCCATCTCCGTCAGCGCACTCAATGGACAGTCACTACCTACTCTCTCACACATCACGGATTTCATCACACTCATCACCTCTGGTAATCACTCCGAAGAGACTCAGTTCCTTCTTATGGACTCACCTCACGCTCCCATCGTCCTGGGCCACCCCTGGCTCAGGAGGCACAATCCCCGCATTAACTGGATTCTGGGTACTGTCACTGAGTGGAGCACTCGTTGTCATAAGTCTTGTCTTTTGTCTGCTTGTCCCACGGTGTCTGTTTCTGTTTTGCAGGATGAGACTGTGGATCTGTCTAATGTGCCCAAGGAGTACCTCGACCTGAAGGAGGTGTTCAGTAAGTCCCGGGCTGCTTCTCTCCCTCCACATCGTCCCTACGATTGTGCTATAGACCTAGTGCTGGGTAAGTCTCCGCCTAAGGGCAAATTATACTCTTTGTCTGTTCCCGAGAGGGAGAAATACATTTCTGATTCTCTGGCAGCCAAGATCATTCGCCCTTCCTCTTCTCCAGTGGGGGCGGGGTTCTTTTTTTTTGATGTCTTCGGCCTTTGAGAGGTTGCAAGGAGCATCCGTCTTCACTAAATTGGACTTGCGTAATGCTTATCATTTGGTCCGCATCAGGGAGGGGGATGAGTGGAAGACCGCTTTTAACACCCCCAGAGGGCACTTTGAATACTTGGTTATGCCCTTTGGGCTTTCCAACGCGCCTGCGGTCTTCCAGGCACTCGTCAATGATGTGTTGAGAGACATGGTTGATCAGTTCATATATGTCTACCTGGATGACATATTGATATTTTCTTCGTCTCTCCAGGAACATGTTCAACACGTCAGCGAGTGCTTCAGCGGCTGTTAGAGAATGGTCTTTTTGTCAAGGCGGAAAATTGCGAATTTCATGCAGAATCTGTTTCCTTCCTAGGGTACATCGTCTCGTCTGAGGGAATTCCCATGGATTCGGACAAGGTTAAGGCTGTGGTGGATTGGCCAAATCCAGATTCCCGTAAGGCCCTACAGCGGTTTCTGGGGTTCGCCAATTTCTACCGGCGTTTTATTCGCAACTTCAGCCAACTAGCCGCGCCTCTGACTGCCTTGATCTCTCCCAGAACGGCTTTTAGGTGGTCAGATGCAGCCGAGGCTGCATTTGCTAAACTGAAGAGTCACTTCGTTTCGGCTCCCATTCTGATTGCCCCTGATCCATCACGTCAGTTCGTGGTGGAGGTCGATGCGTCAGAGGTGGGGGTAGGAGCAGTTCTTTCCCAGCGGTCTCCCTCAGATAAGAAGATGCACCCTTGCGCGTTTTATGCTCACCGTTTATCTCCCGCGGAAAGTAATTATGATATTGGTAACAGGGAGTTGTTGGCGGTCAAATTAGCGTTAGAGGAGTGGCGTCACTGGTTAGAGGGTTCGGGGGTTCCCTTTATCGTCTGGACTGATCACAAGAACTTAGAGTATATACGATCAGCTAAAAGGCTCAATTCCAGGCAGGCTCGGTGGGCACTTTTTTTCGGTCGTTTTGATTTTACTCTATCGTACCGCCCGGGCTCCAAAAACATCAAGCCCGATGCTCTTTCTCGCATTTGTGGTCCGTCCGAATGCCCGTCTACTCCCGAGTGTATTCTTCCTGAGACATTAGTGGTCTCCACTCTGACATGGGAGGTCGAATCGAAGGTCCTGGTGGCCTTAGAAGGGGTAACACCTCCGCCCGCATGCCCACCGAACCGTTTATTTCTGCCTGAGGAGTTAAAGTCCTGCGTCATTAAGTGGGGTCATTGCTCTAACATTGCTTGCCATCCAAGGGTTAATCGAACCAGGTGTTTGGTCAAGCAACGATTCTGGTGGCCAGGTATGGCTCGTGACATCCGCGATTTTGTTTTGGCTTGCTCGGTTTGCGCCACTGGTAAGACTTCCAACCGTCCTCCAGATGGGTTACTCCAACCGCTGTCTGTCCCTTCGAGACCCTGGTCCCACATCAAGCTAGATTTTGTCACCAATGGTCAGACCGAGAGAGCCAACCAGGATTTAGAGCATATGTTGCGATGTTTGGCGTCCAAGAATCCTTCCTCCTGGAGTCAACAACTCTCTATGATTGAGTACGCACATAACTTGTTACCAGTGTCTTCTACGGGCCTCTCCCCGTTTGAATCTAGCTTAGGTTACCAGCCACCTGTTTTTACCAGTCTGGAATCCGAAGTCGCGGTTCCCTCTGCCCACGCCTTTGTCCAGAGGTGCCACCGCACCTGGAACAGAGCCCGTGAGACTCTGTTGCAGGTGAGGGCGCGCACCAAGGCTAAAACCGATCGCCACCGGTCAAGGCCACCCGTATACGTCGTTGGTTAAAAAGTGTGGCTTTCTACCAAGAATATTCCGCTCCGCTCCGTTGCTAATAAACTTGCTCCCAAATTCATTGGCCCGTTTACTGTCACCAAAATCATTAGTCCGGTGGCAGTCCGCCTCAAATTGCCTCCAGCGTACAGGAGGATTCATCCCGCCTTTCATGTTTCCAAAATTAAACCAGTTTTTCATTCACCGCTTAATCCGCCTGCCCCGGTTCCTCCACCGCCGCGACTCGTAGACGGGGAACCAACCTATTCGGTTAACCGTATTCTGGACTCGAGGCGGAGGGGACGTGGATTCCAGTACTTGGTGGACTGGGAGGGTTACGGTCCGGAGGAGAGAAGTTGAGTACCTGCCCGGGACATTCTGGATCACTCCCTTATCGATGATTACAATCGACAGGTAAGGGGTGGTGGGAACGCCAAGAGGCGTTCCTAGGAGGAGGGGTACTGTCACGGTTCTCAGATATATGGTGTCATCTTGTTGTCTGTGTGTAGGTTGCGGGGTGTATCACCTGATTGTTCTGTGTGGGCATTGCCGTTGAGTTTCCTGCTCAGGCTTTCTCGTCGCTGTTTCCTGTTGCTTGTCTGTTCCTGTGGATTTATTCCGGATTTCCTCGTTCCTCTCGTCAGCCTCAGTACTTCACGGACTTCACTCACCACGGACACCATCGCCCATCAAGGTCCCTGTGTTGCCATCTCTTCCTGCTGTTGTATTGTCTTGTCATTTATTGTACATCTGACTTATTCAGTGTTAAGCTCTATTAAAGGAGAATTTTACTTGCAATTGCATCCAGTCTTCTTTGCCGTGACAATAATAGAAAAAGTGGTGTGGAAACAATCTTCACTAAAAAACCGGACATACATTTCACCAATAAATTTTTTAAATATTAATAGTTAACATTTTTCAAAAGTCTTTGTTTAATATATACATATATAAATTCTGCCTTTTTTTCTCAGAATTGCAAGAAAAAAAGTCAGAATTGTGAGAGAGAAAAACTTTTTTTTTCATGCCAGAAATAAAAACACACAATTGCAAAATGTACAATTAGAATCTCAATTAAACCATATATAATAAATCAGTTAATTGATCCCTTTAGATGACTCGCTCTTCTGCACCCATTTTTTGACCTGAATATGATTTTCATATTCTAATAAGTGGGATTTCTTGTAAGGTCAAGGGTGAAACTAATGTAACAATATCAAGAAAGAAAGTAAAATAGACAAGCTTGAACATCCAGAGCAATTACTGAACACACCCAGAGACAGTGAAGAACAGCACAAATCAACACACTCCTGAGAAACACTCCTGACATTCACCTGGATGAGGCGCTGCAGGGAATATTTCAGCTATAGAAGAGATTTCATAACCAATTCATAAAATTGTTTTCTTTGGTGTAATTGGTGATGAGTCCGGGCAAGCCTGGCGATGAGGGCAGAACAGCCTTTAAATGAGCTTTCCTCTGTTCATTCACACTCAATGCTGTTCAACCATGGAGCTCAAAGCAACATCTGTGCTGCTGCTCGTCTGCGTCACCTTCATCATCCTCACCAGCACTGAAGGTCAGAATCTGATAAATCTCAATCACGTATACCACTTTATGTTGATGCAAACTGTAAAATGTAATACTGACTTTTATTAAATGTTTAGGTTTTGCAATTTTGGGTTATGCATTTGCTGCTTTTACCTAAAGCCAGTAGCATGTATTTTTACAATGCTTCATACAACACAGATTCTGTTCTGCAATAGCTCTAAAAACACAAGTATTGTTATTCGGATCAATTCAGTTCAGTGTTGATTACAGTAATGCAATGAGCACATTTGGATTAAAGCTTGTGACCAGTAGTTAATTTGTAAATGTATAATTGCCGGATCTAAAACAGCAATTAAAAGGCACTGTGTCCGACACTGAAGTTTTCTTGGAACATTCCATGACGTCACTAAATGCTGATGCCACAATTATAAGAGAACATCGTTCCCAAGTTTCTGCATTAATCTAATCAGGACACAGCTTCAAGCCCTGGGACAAAAACGGGTTGCCAGGATGACTTTATGTACATCTAAAATGCATTAAAAATAAAAAAATTGTTTTCATAAAAATTTAATTAAATCATAAATATGTGAAAAATATCTGACTTAAATAACAGTTTTAATTAAACACACATCCTTGCTTTATTTTACAAAATCTCAAATGCCAAAAACTTCGCTGTTTATTCATTAACAAAATACAATACAGTCGTTCGTAAAAGGTCGTTTTAGACAGTTCGTGGTATAACTAGTTCTCTTTGTATGCCAAGCACATTTTTGCTCATGTGAAGAGGATATTTGTCTATATACGAAGGTACAAAGCTTCTACATTACAAATAAAATACATTAGGATTTGTGCCGAATGAGAGGTAGGCGAGCACAATTAATGCCTGGTACTTTCAGTTCCCTTTCAGTCAGTCAGTGTAAACTAAACGAGCCAATGCACATTGATGCAATTATTGCATCCAGCTGTAGCTGATAACAGCATGAGCATAAGGAGGCAGCAGGTGCAATGCATCCCAGCTTTTCACTTTGGAGCCGAGCACAACATTGTTTTGCTCCATGCAAGTGTCTTCAAGTAAGCTACGAGTTCAACAGGCTCTTGGAAGCTTCTGGTGTTGGTGTTACAATGCTTCAGCGGTGGAAACTATTTCTCTATACGGGACACGCTTATGGTGCGTTGGTAGAAATCCCAATTCGAGAGTGACCGACTAAAAGGGAGCGTCTTGATTATGTATGGTAACCCTCGGTCCCTGAAAGACGGAATGGAGATATCACGTCCCATTGTTTTGGTTTCTTTGGGTTTATATACTCTCATTTCATTCTTCTTTTGTTCTGCATACTGTAACATGTATATGATTTGTTTTGCAGTGAGCTACACTATAGCTGTTAATAGATTTTATATTTATACATTATAATATTTCACTTTATTTCATGTTCTTGTAAGTTATTACACTCTGAGAGCGAGTTGAACTGAAGAAAAAAATTTGGGGACCAATACCTCCAAATACATAAAACTGCAGTCGCTCATATGCACACACGCACTATCACAACTGCTACAGCATCTGTAAGCTCCTGTCAGTAAAGTCATTTGTTTGATTGCCAGAGACACACATACCTTTAGCAGCTTGAATAGATGGTGAGTCACTGTGGACAGCAGAGACACTGTTGTGACATGCATCTCTCTGCTTTTTGGGAACATCAGACATGCCCTCTATATAAAACAAGACTTTTCTGTCTCTGTCCTTCTTTCCTGAGGAAGTGTGTGCTTTTGTTAGGAGAAGATTTAACTTTCATTCAATGGCAGATGTTTCTTTTGTTCCAGTGGATGCCATTCCCAGTTGTTGTCTGAGAGTTTCAAAGCACATCCGTAATGACCAGATCCGTTCTGCTTACAAACATAAGATCCAGCACAAATCTGGTGTCTGTGACATCGATGCAGTGATGTGAGTGTTTAACACACAAACACAAACACAGATCAGTCCTGTGCTGCTGCTTTAACTGTGTTCACTTCTCTACAGACTATACGTCGGAAAGAAGCAAATCTGTGCTGATCCCAGAGTCTTGATTCGTATGAAGAAACTCGAGAAGAATCACAAACCCAAACGGACTTAAGCGAAGACTGAATAAACATCATCATCTGTTTTATAATGCATGAATCTACCAGCAGTTTCAGTACTTATGGTTTGCATATTTTAAAAGTCATTTTTTTACTACAATATACTGTATATATTCTTTGTATGCTCTGTTTTTTAATGCAATAACCTTTTTCCAGTTTTGGCTCTGTGTTGGTTGAATTTTCACACTGACTCAAACAAATAAAAGAACTGTTAGTTCGCAAATGCTTAAAACTATATATATATTTCTTTTGATTAGAGCATTAGACGTTTATATTCTAAACACTTTTCAAATACTATATTAAAGTCTTATTTTTACACATGGTCTGTTTTTTTGTCTATTTTTGTTTTGTGTACACTTTGTATAACATACTGATGTACAAAGAGCTGTAATGGTCCAAAAGTCTAAGACTAGCCCTACTTGTGAACGTTTTTCTTTTCATTTCTAAAATAATTTTAAATTAATTCCTTAATTAAATGTTATATTAAAGGGTTAATTCATGAGAAAATGAAAATTTAGTCACAGGTTTTGGAATGCCAGGAGGGTGGATGAGTAACCAAGACTTTCGTTTTTGGGTAAGGATGAGTAATTAATGTGGAAAGATGAAAAAAACGAACATGTTTAAGTGTTTAAGTGCACCAAGAGTCACATGATCAAAAGTTAGTCATCTAGCTTTTTTTTAATATTTTAAGTAGGACTTTTACATCTAGCCTGTATTTTTTCTTCCTTATTATGGCTTATGTTCATTTTATGTTTTGTTGTTATTCTGTCTTACATGCTTTAAACTGTATGGCATTGCTTTATATCTGCTTTGTACTTTTGGTCTTGTAGTCTACTTAAATGTGATGGAACTAAATAATAATGATAATAATATAATAAAAAATAAACTTTTTTTATTGCTAGTCAGTCAAACTAGTACTTAAGAACATATACTTATGGAACTGGGCCCAGAAACTCACTTACTTTTTCCTTCTTTGTTGGACTTTTAGACTTTTTATTGTTGTTGACGCTCATTGAATTCGTTCCCTAGACCCTAGTTATATAGTGAGCACTACATGCTGTGTAGTGCAGAAGGGCATAGCGGTGATTTCTCGGCATCGGTCGCCATCTACTGGCGGCTTCACGAACAGACCGAACTAATCAGGTAGCACAGGTATATTTGTAGAAATAGACAACATTGTGTGAGTCAAAATTATACATTTCTCTTTTATGCCAAAAATCATTAGGAAGTTAAGTAAAGATCATGTTCCATGAAGATATTTAGTGAACTTCCTACCGTAAATATATCAAAACTTCATATTTGATCAGTAATATGCATTGCTAAGAACTTCATTTGAACAACTTTAAAGATGATTTTCTTAATACTTAACTTTTTTTTTTTGCTCCCTCAGATTCCCAAATATTGTCCTCCTAACAAACCATACATCAACGGAAGGATTATTTATTCAGTTTTCAGATGATGCTTTAATGTTTAATGTAATAATTTTATGTAATAAATGTAATAATTTTCATTTTCAAAAAGAAATTGGACCTTTAAGACAGATTTTGTGCTCCAGGGTCACAAATTTTATTATTAGCAAACGAATGATTGAATGATTGTTTTCACCCCAAAAACACATCAGCAAACTAATAAAACACAGGAAACGAATGAAACAAGTCAAATTAATTATACAGTAGTTTTCATAAAAAATGAAAACAGAATAACAGATAATGCTTATAATACTACTTTAATGCCTTAAATCCATTTCTGATTTGTGATTAAGTTAACAAAATGACTAACTGTAACCTAAGTTACTAGTTTGACCGGTTTCAGGTTTCTCCAGTCTTTCTGGACAGCAGGTCAACATTTACAGTTTCATCTCATAACATCTTTTAATATCTCTTTTGAAAACCCATCTGTTTTCTCACTCATCTGTTATTAGTTTCTTATGCTTTCTCGTTCTGTAATGCATTTGTAAAGCCTCCATGAGTTTGTTAAAGGAGCTATACAGTTACTTTTAATTATGAGTACAATTATTTATTTGTAATAATAGGCACTGTATTCTCACGCAGTGAATGTGTAAAGCAGGACAATTATTATGTGGGCACATTCAACTCGACCAATCAGAGACCGTTTCCGCGCCTCAAAGCCCCGCCCTCCCCGAGACCCCGCCCCCTTGTCATGTTAGTTCAGTTGTTGTTCAGTGGCAGTCGTTTAATTAATTATTAACATATTTTGATTATGTAACTCATTCAGAGTTTCTCTAGACTGGTTTTAGACACTAATCCAGCATGTTAGTCTCCAGACCGGCGAAAGAAGAGAAAACTGCGAGGATTGAAGCAGTTCAAGACTGAAGAAACCGAAACAACAAAAATGACGTTAAACGCCGAGGTGAACCGCGCGAGACTCATGAAGTTCGTTTCCGCCGCGTTTTACGCCTTCTGCTCGTTTTTTATCATCGTGGTCAATAAAAGCATTTTAACTGAATACAAGTGAGTGTCCGCTTCCGGCTTCCATATTAGAATATCAACATATGCTTAATTATAACCATAATGTGTGTTCATTTAATAGGTTTCCCTCGTTCATGTTTCTCGGAATTGGGCAGGTGAGAAACATTAAACCCATGTATATGCAAAAAAATGCACCAATCTCAGTGATAGTGTTTTGTTTGTTCATAGATGACAGCTACTATAATCATTCTATACGTTGCCAAAATGAGCAAAACCATCCAATTTCAGGACTTTGACAAAAGTATTCCAGGGAAGGTAATGTAGAATGAATTACGTGCATTTTTTTTTTTAAATCGCATTGTCATGATTGTTTACTTTTCTGATCTGTAGATATTTCCCTTACCATTGCTGTACATGGGGAACCACGTGACGGGACTGGGCGGGACTAAGAAACTCAGGTGAACCAATAGAAACACAAGAGAAACTCAAAGAGGTTTGCATCAAGACAAAATCATTTGAAGCCAGTGTTTTGTGTTTTTCAGCTTACCCATGTTCACTGTGCTCAGAAAATTCACCATTTTACTCACAATGATCATGGAATCCAGGATACTGAGGTATATATTTTCATTCAGTACATTTTTTTGTTATTTATTTAAATTATGCCTTAAAGCTACAGTGTCACTTTTTCGTTTGAATATTTAAATATTGAGCGAGTAGACTATAACCCCGCCCCCTTTTTTTGCCTGAAGGTAAGCGAGAATATCATTATTTGTAATATTTGTGTCGCTTATACGTCCTTTTTTTTCCAAGTCAAAGTAAACCTTCATATACCAAAATATATTTCGGAGGCAGGAAAATACACTTATAACCTTGTAGTGTTATTTATTTTTATTCAGTTGTGTTCACACGCGTTATAGCGGGGGCTTGATTTATTTCAAAGGATAAAAAACATTGACAAAAATATACAAAAAATATCAAAAAAATATGTCGTTGGAAAATATATTTAGCAAATTTTTTTTTTTTGCATTTTGAACATATTTTTTTAATTTGAAATCCATTAATACATATATATATATACACACACATTATATATAAATATATATATACACACATTATATATATATATGTGTGTGTGTGTGTGTATTTCTGGTAGGAAATTTACAAAATATCTTCATGAACATGATCTTATCTTAATATCCGAATGATTTTTGTCATAAAAGAGAAATGTATAATTGTGACTCATACAATGTATTGTTGTCTATTTCTACAAATATACATCTGTGCTCCTGATGACTGCTTCTGTGCTGCAGGGACACACACACACACATATATATATGTATATGTATGTGTGATGTATTTCCCTGGAAACTTATTTTCATAACTCATCTGTACGTGTGTCATATCCAAAAATAAAGATGTTCAGGATATTGTTATCAGATATGAATATGACCAGTCATTCATTGTCAGCTGTTTAAAAAAAAAAAAATTCAATCAGTTCTTACCTGCTCAGAAATATATATATTTCAGATATCAATCTTTCTTTGAATTATTAGAGAGTTTTAATGTTGTGTTCCTCTGGAAGCAACCTGTACTTCTATATTTTAAGGGCCAAAGTGAGTCTAAATGCACTGTGTTTGTATCTTCAGGAAAAGCTTCGCTCGGCCGCTGGTGTGCAGTGTTCTGGCTATAGTTGTAGGCGCTCTGGTGGCAGCCAGGTACATGAACACAGATCATTCATAACAATAATAATATCATATATGATACAGACTCAGGTGTGTTTAATAACTCTGACTCGACCGCTTCAGCTCGGACCTGTCCTTCAATGCAGAAGGATACACGTTTGTTCTGCTAAACGACGTCTTCACGGCTGCCAGCGGAGTCTACACCAAGAAGAAGCTGGGGATGGAGGTACATCTCTGTTTGATTAATTATGATGCATCCGTCATACAGCGGTCAGATATCCATCCGTGTGACTCAAATGACACAGATTCATTATGTTTATGATTATAGAGACTCTTGAAAGTCATTAGGTGTGAACTCCACAGCTTCTGATCTGCAGTCGTGTGCAAACACATGAACTCTTGCCTTCGCTGTCTGTTGTTTCAGGGTCTTGGTAAATATGGGGTTTTGTTTTATAACGCTTTTATCATTATCATCCCAACGGTGCTGGCGAGCGCTTACACCGGAGATCTACAGAAGGTGAGCGAGAACAGAGAGATGAAGAAGATTAAGCTGTAGAAATCTGAACTTTAACATCAACATCTCTTGTTTTCAGGCTCTGAGCTTTGAAGGATGGATGTCTGTTACGTTCATATTTCATTTTTTATTGTCTTGTGTCATGGGGTGAGTCCAACTCGTGCCTTCTTAGTATTTTATTATCATGAAATAATATGGTTCTTAAATGTATATAATAAAGTTTGGGATCATAATGATTTTTAATGTTTTTACAAGAGTTTCTTCTGCTCAAAGCTGCATTTATTTGATCAAAAATAGTTAAAAAATGTATATATTGTCAAAATATGTTCTAATATACTGATATATTATCAGAGCTGAAACTGTTGCTGCTTAATATTTTTACAGTCACTTTGATACTTTTTTCAGGATTCTTTGATGAATAAAAAGAGCATTTAATTAAAATATGATCTTTTTGAACAATATACACTACAGTTTAAAAGTTTGGGGTCGGTACATTTTTATTCTTTTTTTAAAAATAAAAACTTATTCAGCAAGGATGTGTTAAATTGTTAAGAAGTGATAGCAAAGATTTATATTTTGGAAAAATGCTGTTATTTTGTAACTTTTTATTCATCAAAGAATCATGAAAAAAGTATCATTATTTGTCAGCACAACTGTTGATAATTCTAATAATAAATCATCATATTAGACCGATTTCTGAAGATCGTGTGACACTTTATACTGGAGTAATGATGGAAATTCAGCTTTGCATCACAGAAATAAATTATATTTTAAAAGATATTAAAATAGAAACCATTATTTTATATTATAGTAACATTTTGCAAGATTACTGTATTTTTAATCAAATAAATGCAGCCTTGATGAGCAGAAGAGACTTCTTTTGAAGTCTTAATGATCCCAAACTTTTGACTGATAGTGTGTGTATATATATATAACTCTAGTATTTTCTCATTTCAGGTTTATTTTGATGTATTCCATCATCCTCTGCAGTTTCTATAACACAGCACTAACTACCACAGTCGTTGGGGCAATTAAAGTATCTTCACTAAATATATATTATTTATTGTACTATAATAATATATTGTATCATATAAAGAGTTTCTGTGGTTCTGAAAGTCTTTATGTCCTACAAATGAAGGCCTCAAAAGGACTAAAATAAGAGCAGCTGGTCTTGAATTCATAAAGTTGTGTTTAACATTAAGTGTTTCAAGCACTGCAAATAAATAAAATATCGTTTAAGTATCGAAGACGTTTATTTGAGAAGCAAAATCTATAATTAAATATGTAAGTTCATATATGTGTCAGTGAGGAATAAACACTCGTTAGCCTTTGAATTGAGATACTTGTTCTCTTTTAAACTCAATTTATTCTGTTGAATTTAAACTAGACTTCAAATTTAAGTCTTTTTTCTCAAAAAAGCGGTTTGTGTTTCTCAGAACGTGGCTGTGATGTATATTGGCATGTTCATCGGTGGGGACTATATCTTCTCATGGACGAATTTCCTTGGTCTGAACATATGGTAGGAAACTTGATTTTCTAGAACAGTTTCCAGTGTATTATTGTGTTTCTAATGCTGTGTTTCTCCTGTTCTCAGCATCTCGGCTGCTCTGATTTACTCCTACATCACGTTTCACAGCGGCTCCGAGTCAAACGTCAAAGCGGCAGAAGATCCCCCGAGTGTTAACAACACAGAGAGTCATCTGGAGGAGAAAACGTGATGCTCTGCCTCTCGCAATGAATGCATTATATAAAGAAATCCCTCGCTGCTCGGAAAACCATACAAGAGTTTCACGTTACTTCAGTTTCTCTTGTGTACTTCTTTTAATAAATAAACACAAATGCATCAACCAGGAAGGATTCATATCATTTAATGAAGACTTGAAGTGCTAAAACTAATGAGGAAAAGCCCGTTCACACATCTGTACAAAGTCTTTTGAGCACAACGAACAACATCTCAGAATAAAACGCTCGATTACATTCTGCTGTCGAGACCGGATCAGCTCATGCACGGCTTTCCCAAAGGATTTCAGGGGGGGGGGGGGGGTTATTATAAAATGAGTTTCCAATGACGAACATCTTCCAGTTTCCAAACGAATCCATGAAATATCGTAATCCGAAATGAACCGCCGATTGAAGCACATGAAGAGAGAAATAAAACGTAGTGTTACGGATCGACACCGAAGTGCTTTTTAGGATCCAGAATCTCATTTTGATCTTTGGAAGTACAGTCGTAGATTAATATCGTAAGTGCTTCATACACTAGTTTAGAAGCGTGTACCAATGCGGCATCTTTAAAGCTGGTTAGTTTGATCAACATTATTGCGAAGCCTGAGCCGGTGGCTTTAAATAGAGAATAAATACATGATTAAACACGACCGATGTGATGGACGACGGCGTACGAAGCCAACCGGACTAATGTATAAAAGCGCTATGCCATCTGCCGTCAGTAAGTCTTCATCTTTAGCAGGTCGGTCACCGCACCCTGTTTCACACACACACACACACACTCTTTCCAACAAAAGTGCACGACGGAACAAACACGAGACGTCTCATCATCTCCTTAACAAGCTGAGAAAACGACCACATTCTTCATATAATGATATCACTACCATCATAGCAGCCTAAAGGTACAACAGGAAGCAAAATAAGGTGCTTGTAGCTTATATAAGCCCAGGAGGGTCTGGAGGGCGAGGGAAGTCGCTCATGCGGAGAGATTGTTGGCTAGCTCGATGAGCGCTAGTGCGCCGTGAAGACGCTCACGCTGCTCTTGAAGACGCCTGCCGCCGCTCTTCTCTTCATCCTGCTCCTCTTCTTCACCTTCGTCAGACGGCAGGAAGTCCAGAGGATCCTGCTGCTCCTGGTCCTCTATAGCAGTGTTACTCAGAGTCTTAGCTTTAGTCGGCGCGGGCGTTCGCTGCTCCCTCGTCTGCCAGTATCTGACAACACAAACACAAACACCGTCACTCTGGTCCTTCAGGCTCATTATTGAAAAACTAAAACTATAAAATAAAGCAGTAAGCCACGAGAGGCTATAACAGCTTGTAAGAAACCCTGTTAGCTGATAAAAATTCACTGTAAACCACGGCTTCACGGAGCTTAATGCTTTTATAAAACGGTTATTCCATACACGTAGTAAGGTTTCACAAAATAAAACAGAGCAAATAAAGTGTAATGATGATGTTAATAACAACAGTATTCTTCCACCAAACAATGTAGCTCCTCAGAAACAGTTGTGATTGCTACAAAGTGGTTGCCGAGCAACACACAGAAGTAAACAAAGGTGTTTGTTACATTGTAGAGTCATTTAGAACAGCTTAGAACACGGCTCAGCCAATCAGAATCAAGGACTAAACTATCTGTTTTAATGATAAATGAGTAACTCGATCAATCGCATTCAAAATAAAAGTATTTGTTTATACAATATGCATGTGTACTGTGTATATTTATTATGTCTATATAAATACACAGAAATTTACACATAATTTAAGAAAAATGCTATGTCTATATATTAAATATATATATATATAAAATATACACGTAAATATTTTCTAAATATATACTGTTTGTGTGTGCCTTTATAAATATACATAGTACACACATATGAACAAAAACGTTTTTTATATGCTATTAATCGCGATTAATCACTAATAAAAAGAGCTAAGTATAAAAAAACTTTTGAAAATTAAATAAATATAAATAAATAGAAAACTTTTAGTACAAAACATCTCCCCCTCTATCATTTAAGAGCACCTACTCTCAATAATTTTAGTTTCAAAAATAAAATATATAAATATAAAAAAAGCTCAACTATATCATAAAAAAAAAAAAAAAAAAAGACAAATCTATATTTTTAAGAGAAAAACGAAAATTATAATAATTTCTTTAAAATAACAGATTTCAGATTTTCAAATGATTGTATCTCGCCCAAATACTGTCCTCCTAACAAACCTTACATCAAAGGAGAGATTGTTTATGACGTATAAATCGCAAGCTCAAAAAATGGGTCCTTATGACAGTTTTGTGGTCCAGGGTCACATATAAATTTTTTTGACTGAAGAAATATCGTTGTGGGATTTTTTCACACACTCATCCAAAAATATAATTAGTGTTTATTTCAAAGGGTTACCAATGACACAACATTTGGAAATTTTGTTTTAAAGTGTTACATTTTTTTTTTTTTTGCCAGTACTTCGAGTGTGTTGATGTTGTACTCACTTTGCCAGCCATTCGGCCACAGCCTTGTTGTCGGCCCCCTGTGATCTCCCGGGGCCCCCCGCGGGCTCCTCACGCTTCAGACGGGCGTACGGGTGTTTGGGACAGTGACGGTTAGCGTGCGTGAATCGACTGCCGCAACCTACAACACACACACGAGGAGAAAAACAGAGCTTTGAAACACACACCAACCAACCAGTGTTTCACTGATTACGTTTACCGCCGTTTAATTTGTTTGTTTTTTTATTACCTGCGATTCTTTTTTCAGAATTCTTGATGAATAAAGAGTTAACAAATAATAGGAAATACTTTTTTTTAACAATACACTACCATTCAAAAGTTTGGGGTCAGTTTCGTTTTTCTCTCTCTTTTTTTTTTTTCAAATAAATGAATAATTTAATTCGACAATGATGTGTTAAATTAATAAAAAGTAATAGTAAAGATTTACATTCTGAAACAACACTATTTACAAGTTTTCATGCATTGATAAATCCTGAAAAAAGCACCACAGGTTTACCCCCCCCCATTTTAAACATTTGTATTAGTTTGTAAGCATGTGAGCCTATGATCAACCTCCATGTTTATATACAAGTTTGTTTGTATACGTTAGTTTTATAAATTTCCCCAAATTTCCAATTCCTGTAAATTCCCATGTCCTAATAAGTTCCCATGGAAATTTACCAGAAATTTTCCGCCCCATTAACTTAGACATCAGTAAACTAATTATTTACCTTATTCTGAATAAGACAATATTATGATTAAGGTGTTTACTAGATGTGCTCCAATCAGGATTTTTGAGGCTGATCACAGATACCAATCTTTTTAAAGCTTTCTTTTTATCACATAGAATTATTTATAGTGATGATCCAATCAAGACTTTTAGACATTTATTCAGGGCCTGAATTCGTGACAGCGCTAACGCTCACCTTTCTCCGAACAGACGAAGGGTTTTTCTCCGGTGTGGAGGCGCTGATGGGTCTTCAGCTGTCCGCTCTGGACGAACGCTTTCCCGCAGTCCGGATAATCACACAGGTACGGTCTTTCACCTGAGACGAGAAGAGGAACGTTAGCGCTCTCGTTCTGACGTCTGAACACAAACACGGCTCACTGTTGCAGCGCTGACCCGTATGCGTGCGTTTGTGCGCCTGTAGAGATTTCTCGCGGGGAAAGACGCGGTTGCAGATGTTGCAGCGGATGCGGCTGCTGGAGTTCTCGCCCTCGTTGATCAGCTCTCGGACGGTGTCTGCCCGCGGGCGTCCACGCCGAATGCCGTCCTGAAATAAGACAGCGGGAACATGTATGTGAGACAGAACGATACACATGTGTCCCTGCAGCACAGAAGCAGTCATCAGTAGCACAGATATATTTGTAGAAATACACAACAACAATTGTATGAGTCACAATTATACATTTCTCTTTTATGCCAAAAATCATTAGGATATTAAGTAAAGATCATGTTCCATTAAGTATGTTTCCTATCATAAATATTTCCAAATATCGTCCTCCTAACAAACCAGACATCAATGGAAAGTTCAAAATTCTAATTCAGTTTTTTTTTTTTTATCATTGATACATTTTGCAACATTTATACTGTTATTTATTTCTTGTTTGATACTGTGACACTGCTTTGAAACAATCTGTATTGTGTAACATTGCTTTACTTATTGCAAGAGAATAATAACTATTAACTTTATTTTTATAGCTCCATTAAAAGTTGCATCTCAAAGCCTTCTGCAAAAAGTAAAAACACATTGGAATACAAAATAAATCAATAAAATGAAATGATAGTGAAAACACAGCAAAACAGAAAAATGTAATTATGCATAATTTATTTGTTATTACAATAGTAAGTAACGTTACATGTAAAGTGTAACAAGAACACCTTAAAATAGGGTTACCTTACCACATACTAAAATAACACCACACTTTGTTATTAATATTTTAATGGTAATATAAAATTCGACATCATATGAATAGTCATAATTCATTAAATGTGGTATATTTATTTATAATTTTACGCCACACTTCAGGCCAAACTCAAAAATAAAACTTTTAAAATAGTATCAATTGTAATACTTCACTGACTATAATACATTACTGTACCTACCAACATATATATATATATATAATGAGTTAATTCAAAATAACAATTATACGCAATCTATCAAACTGATAACGTTACTTGATTAAAAAAAAAAATTTTCCCACGGTAAAACTTCCACAAAAATAAATATTAATGTACATTTTGAGTTAAAACGTATCATTTAAAGCAGGACATTCTAACAAAACACGTTTATATCATCGTGTTAACAGTCAGTTTGAGGGAACGTTAACTGGAGTTTTCTAGAAGCGTAATGGCTCACATTTTGGCGCGCACGTGTGACGTCACGCCTAACTTCCAGGAGGAGAATTTAAAATCCCATTCAAAGCGCGCCTTTTACTAACGGCGTGTTAATGTACCTCAAAATCATTTCGTTCGGCAATAACACGTGCTAATAAAAATATAACAGTGCACGTGTGTGATATAATACAGTGTGTTTAACTATTACTGGTACAGACTCTCACCTTGAGGTGTTCAGGGCACGAATTGACGTCTGATTCGGCGGGAGAGCCGCTGTTTCCGGTCGGTGAGGCGGCTCCGCTGCCAGACCCGGGGCTCAGAGTCACATTGTGCGCGTTCTCACCCCAGCGCCACGGATACACCATGAAGTCACTGAAACCGGGGCTGGCGGGCACCAGAGAGTCCGCTCTCGGTTTGACGGGAGTCGTCTTGATCACGGACACCAGAACTCTCTTCGGCGAGTCGTTACAGAATATCACTTGATGCTTGCTGTCAGCCATCGCTAATAAAGTTCCGTTAAAATGAAGCTTAAAACCGTTTAGTTAAAAATAAATGTGTGAAAATAAGTGCAGTTGGAGGAATATCCCGCCGTTAACGTGCCGTTAGTCGCTGTGTTATAAAGGCAGTCATTCCCGATGTTACATGTATTAATGTTCCAGACCGCGGCGCCTTTGATTCCGTTCTTCTCACTGGCAGGAGCTGATACAGTGATCGGAGCTCAATCGGTACTTTCCCGCGTTGGAAATCGCGCCCGAGCGCGGCGCCCAGCCAATCAGCGAAGAGGACGTCACGGCGCTCAGAGAACGAACCAATGACAGACGCTGTGACTTCCCCGCGGCCAATCACAAATCGCGTGACGCAGGGACACTTTTTAAACATGGCAGAGCGCGCTCTTTCTGACGGACGCAACGGTCGTCCAATCACATGGCTCGTTGTGTACTGTACGGCAGTGTTGCCAAGTCTGCGGTTTTCCCGCGGGAACTGGGATACTTTTACACTGTTGCTGCCGACCCCAATAACGTGATATTTAGCACCTAAAATGAAAATTTTACTAGAGGTACCCCGCCAAAAAAAAAAAAAAGGATTTTACTCTCCGCCTTTTTTTTATAGGGAGACACCCAACGAAACGCAGATGGGCGGGGTTTGTTGTCTAAACCTGGCAACCCTGCTGTACAGGACTTCGCGTGCGTTCTTTCTTGCAGTTTAACGTCTCCCGCGCATAATGTTTACATTCACTTCGATTTAAAGGGAAAGGCGGGCGGTGACGGTGGCGCGAAAGTTACGTCATCAAACCGCCTTTTGTTTCATTGTTTCAGCAGCTGTCTCATACAGAAAACCTGCATTATTCGATTCGGTTTAAGATAAAAGCCTCCCGCGTGAAACAGTGTTTCAGTAACATCTGCTGCATTTCTCTCAGGACCTCGAGTTCAGGTCCCAAGACTTCAGAATAATTTCCACATTTCTATTTTGTTTAATTTTTTCATTTGTGCTATTTATGGATGGTTCTTTTTTTCAGGAAATGAAGAATAAAATATCTTTATTTAGTATTTCATATAGAATTGCATTTCTTTTTGGGAGACATGCATGCTTAAATTTTTTGTAAGAATTCAAATCAATCAAATTAATTGCCATAAGAGCTGTTCCACCCAAAATTAATATTAAATAAATAACTTTTAATTTCGGAGATTGCAGTTATAAATAAATTTTTAGTCAAATAAGTTTATTAGATTAGCTTAAATTGAACAATTATACATATTTTTGTAGTTTTCATTTTAGCTGTACCATTTTTTTTAGTAGTTCATATGCTTTTGTTTTTCTTTGTTAGTTCTCGTCTACGTATGGCTTTAACATATTTCAGTTGTATTTTTTGTTATTTTAGTAAAAGTTAACCTACACGAAAATATAAATAAATTAATAAATTGAAAACACTTTTTCCATCTTCAGTTTTGAATTTCAGTGTTTTATTAATTTTGTGTGTATATATGGTTTTATTAACTTTTACGTCAAGTTAACCTACACAATTTATACATTTAAATAAAGGATTTAGCATTTTAAGTTAAATATTTTTTTTTCTAATTGTGAGTAAATAGAAATATATAATAATGTTCATTCAACAACTACATGTGCAATAGCAGAAAGGATTTATTAAAAGGGATATGACTCAAATCCTTTCCTATTATATATATATGTATATATAGACATGTGAAATAATCATGATTTAAATTTGATCAAAATGAAAAGGTATGCTGTATTTACAGTAAAAAAAAAAAAAAAACAATTCTCCAGGCTATATACAGCTTTCAGTCATGCTTAGCACATTACAAGTATTAATAAAAGTACTAGATACAGTATTTAAAAAAAAAAAAAAATACATTTTTAGTAACAATGCATGATGACAAAGGCAGCTTCTGACACTCATGATATTTACAATGGCATAAAAAGTCAAACTTCACATATGCTTAAAGCTCTCAGATTTAAAAATAAAATTCATTGCTTTCTCTTGATCAAATAAAAATGCTTAACATCTGCCGATTTCCCAAAAAAACTGTGAATCTGGTTTATAGTAGTAGATCACTTAGACGAAACCATGAAGCAGTAAAACTGGAGTGATTTATCAGTCAGTGATGGTGGTCTTCACTGGATCCAGGTTCAGCGGAGAAGAGGAGCTCGAGCTTTGGACATCGAGTTACTGTAAAACAACAAATACATTACAGACCGAAGCCATATGAGAAGAACGACGAGCAGCGATCATGCACATGCTCTAAACTCAGACAGACGCTGAGAAACGCTTTATAAATACCAAGCAGAAAGAAGTTAAAGGAGGAAGTCCGATACCATGGTCTGTGAAAGCGCACCGATGGCATTGTGTGAAGCACTTTCCTTCTTCGGGACAGAGATGGTCTATTACACGTTGGCAAGGCAGTGAAAAGATAAAAAGCCGTTAAAACTAATCTCTGATTCTGTTACGGATTCAGAATAGAGGCACGTTTACAGCTGGCACTCACACGTCTCGTTTCTTAAGTCTCTTCTGCTCACCAAGCATGCATTTACTTGATCAGAAATACAGTAAAATATTGTGATTTAAAACGCCTGCTTTCAGTGTGAATCGGTGTTAAAGTGTCATTTATTTCTGTGATGCTCCGCTGTATTTTCAGCATCATTCCTCCAGTCTTCAGTGTCACATGATCTTCAGAAATCAGAATAATATACTGCTCAAGAAACATTTCTGATTATTATCAATGTTGAAAACAGTAAAAAAAAAAAACCTCTTCAAAAATGCATAAAATTTAGTCAAACATGACATTTATAATGTAACAAAAGATTTAGATGTAAAATAAATGCTGTTCTTTTGAGCTTTCTATTTTTGAAAGCATCCTGAGAAAAATAAAAAACGTATCAGTTTCTGCAAAAATATTGTGCAGCACGACTGTTTTCAACATTGATAATAATCAGAAATCAGTATATTTTCATGAATTCTGAAGATCATGTGACTTTGAAGACTGGAGGAATGATGCTGAAAATACAGCGGAGCATCACAGAAATAAATTACACTTTAACACAGATTCACACAGAAAACTGATTTTAAATTATAATAATATCAAATTTTTACTGTATTTATGATTAAATAAATGCAGCTTTGCTGAGCATATATAATTCCAAACTTCGATGCTGAAACTAGGATTTGAAACTTTGCAGCTTTGAAATCCTACATCTATCTGATGAATACGAGACGCTCGTTACAACCAGATGTAAACGGCTCAGAGTCAAACTCACAGACCGAGAGCGCTTGTGATTTCTGTAAGAGTCGTTTAACATGAATCATCATCAGCAGAGGAAAGTGTGCAAGCAGAGACGGAGAGACGTAAGAGCGTAAGAGCCCGGGTCACGAGGGCCGCTGTACACTTACTGAGCCGAGGCCATACAGCTGCAGTGATCTCTGACTGTTCACTGGACTTAAGTGCTTTAAGTTCGACTGCTTGATGAAATTACTGTTGGCCACTGAGCCAGTGCTAACGTCAGAAAACACCGGATCCTTTTCACAGGCCGTTACGTGCAAGCTGCCTAAAGATTTAGCGAGCCTTGAATGTAAAGGGCTGTGAAAGGAAAACGTCAACCGTGAATATGGACGTCAGACTTGCTCAAGTCGCTTTAGCGAGTTTAATGCAAAAGGGTTAAAAGCTCAGTGAGATGCTTACCTCGTGGCCCTGATGGATCCAAGGGAAGCCCGAGTCCTTCTCCTTTTGTCTGAGCTGCATGGAAGATATTTTACAGATTATATGAAGACTGACTGTTGATAGATTTACAATCCAGCACAAATAATTGCAGAATAATTCAGTAAAAAATAAATATATATATAATAATAAATAAAATAAATATACACACACACACATTATATAAAACCATTAATTTATAAATAATCTCTCTCTCCCTCTCGTCAAACTATAACAATTAAAATAAAAATAAAAAATGAAATAAAATCATAAAAATAAAACATTAATATACATTATGCATAAAATATTTACATGCATTATAATGAAATATAATCATTACTATATAAATTATATGAACACATGCACAATATAAAATGCATTTTATGAAAAATACACAAATTATAATAAAATAAAATAAGTTAATGGAAAAAAAAAAGTTAATAAAGAAAAGTTACCTTAATGACCTTGATGTTGATTTGGAGTGCATTGCATTTTCTTCTAACCTGCAGATAAAAGAAAAAACAAAAAGTTTAGTGTGATGAAAACATGCAAAAGGACAACAACAACAAAAAAAGAGCACCGAGATTAGATGCATTGGTGTCTCTGCGTCACACATGCAGAGAGAGAAGCCACAGAATGATTCGCCATCCCTCCCCTTACACAGGATATTCACACGCTCTTCAAATCATCCTTTAAAGCCTCAAACGAGCCACACGAGGCAGAAACACTTTAATAGACGATTGGTATCCTCTGACAGCACATGAACATACATCAAAAACCATCCACGTGCGAGATACTCTTCACACGTTAACTGTATGAATGATTGTGTTGTGAAGTAAGGAGAAGTAAAAATAAGGAGAGTAGAATACAATTATCAAACGATGCTTGATCTCAGATTGATGGTGGTCAGGAAGCCTGTGATATTTGTAAAGGATGATCCGTCGAGACACTTACAGCGTTCCAGTCCAGAGACGTTTAAGAGAGAGCATTTACAATCCCACCCCGTCTATACAGTAATGGATGGAAGGGAAGCCACACAACATCCAGCAGAAGACAACGCTACAGAGACTCAGAACAAAAACAAGAAGGAAGGAAGACTGGAAACTCGTCTTTTCCTGCCGGACACTGGATGGATCCACATTCACTCCACTCCTGCCTGTTCACACTGAGATTACAGCAGGTTTAACCTTCACAATGCATTCAAAATCTGTGAAGGGTTTCGCATTTCGAAGAAACTGATGTTGACTGAAATTGATATTTTTTTCAAATAATACCATTTGTGTTCCTGGAGCACAGAAGCAGAGATCAGTAGCACAGGTATCGTAAATATATCAAAACTTCATTTTTGATTAGTAATATGCATTGCTAAGAACTTCATTTGAACAACTTTAAAGATGATTTTCTCAATATTTCAACTTTGTTGCTCCCTCAGATTCCAGGTTTTTTGTAATATTGTCCTCCTAACAAACCAGTTATCAATCGAAAGATGATTATTCAGCTTTTAGATGATCTATATATCTCAAAAAAAAAAAAGAAAAAAACTTTTTTTTTTGGTTCAGCACTTACCGGGTTTTTCGGACTATAAGGCGTATCAGTCCAAAAATACGTCATGAGGAAAAAAAACATAAGTCGCACTGGACTATAAGTCACATTTATTTAGAACCAAGAGAAAACATTACCATCTCCAGCCGCGAGAGGGCGCTCTATGTCTTCAGTGTAGACTATAGGAGCACTGAGCAGCATAGAGCGCCCTCTCGCGGCTGGAGATGGTAATGTTTTCTCTTGGTTCATGTCTCTTAATTCATTTCTCTCAGTTCATGTTAAATTAATTTTGATAAATAAGTCGCACCTGACTAAGTCGCAGGACCAGCCAAACTATGAAAAAAAGTGCGACTTATAGTCCGGAAAATACGGTAATTTTTCCATTAATGAGTGAATGTTGCTATGTTATTACTGCATGCATATTTATTTATCTTTTCAGTATTGATGAGAAATTGTATGCAAATATCTCATTGTATGACTTTTTATCCACATAAAAGACACAGTTTTTCATGCTGCAATCATATGGTTCATTAATAGAGGTATATATAGAGCTCCGGAGCCTGACGTCACGCAATCTAAACTCCGCCATTTTGGCAGGCAAACAGGAGAGCGCCAGAACGGCTTTTGTGTTATCGATAGCGGTCGAGTCGAATAATAATTCAAAACAATTAACGTTACTATTTCAACATGGTGGACAGCTGTTGTGCGCCTGGATGCCAGAACAGGCGGAGGAAAGCAAAAGGGAAATCCTTTTATCGTATTCCGAAGGATCCTGGTAGACGACTGAAATGGTTCAATGCAATAAGACGTGCTAACCAACACAACAAAACCGAGAGATGGGAGCCATCAAGCAATGGATTTCGCTTGTGCAGTGACCACTTCATATCAGGTATGTTCTTTCTAATGTAACTTGGCTAGCTAACATGTTGTTTAATATGGTTTCTGGTGATTGTAATGTCATTACGTTTAAGTTTCAACCCTCTACAAAACGAGTGAATCACTCGCATATGCGACTAAATCTTCACTCTGGGCAACTAAATAATGTCCACCATTAGCCATTGGCTAATAAATTCTTAGATTTTACACTTTAGCGTGTATATTAGAGGCTAATAGTAACGTTTAAGTTTAGCATAGATTTATTTTCACTCGCTGAATACACTGACTGAGCGCTTGAGATTTTATCTCTCTGTCAGGCTGATTTATTTAAGTGATCACTAAGTTCGTTGGTATTTGTTTCTGTTAACTAAAGTTCATTGCGTAATAACTTCAATGTTAGTACTGGGGCTACTTGTAAATCGCTTTGGATTAAAGTGTCAGATAAATTAATAGATGTTAATGTAGCTAGCCTAAAATAAGCTTATATTGTTGCCATCGGGATACTGTAGGTCAGGAAAGCTAATGTTATAAATTCCTTTATTAATACACACGAAAAGCACCCCGGGGGCATTATAGGGATCTGTTATGTTTAATCTATTAAGTTTTGCTATGTACAGCTCTATATCTTTTGAATTAAAGTGCGCAGTGAACTCTGTTGCCTTAAAACTCATGCTGCCGTCATTCATTCACGCTCGGTCTCGTACCGCCTCTTGCCTGCCAAAATGGCGGTGTAAACAGAATAGGTCACGTGACGTCCGGAGCTCTATAGGTATATATATTCATGCTTATCAACAAAATTCTGTTCCAAAATGTTGGAGATATGAGGTAAAGGATAATTATATTTTACTAATTTTTTTAAACTTATATAACATCATAAATAATTTTAAATAAACCATTTTTGACACCTAATGGTCCTCCATATATCCCCAGATCAAAATAACCTGAACATAAAATGAGTAACTTTTGTTTTATTTGAAAGGTTAGATCTCATACAAAATAATGGTTAAAAACCTTGCATAAACAGTTTAAGTTTCATAGCACTTTAAGAAAAAAAATCAGTCCTACTTTTCCATAATAAACTTGAAATAACTAACGTTTTAAGACTAGTCTAAACGGTTTATACAACCGCTCCCAGTTCTTTATTTACCCTTGTAAGGGTAATCTCACAGGTGACCTGCTTTGATCTATAAAAAACTGAGTTTTCACTAAAAGGTGAGGAGTTTGATCTGTGCGATTTCCAAACGGAGACTTGGCTTGACTTGGAGATGAAATAAAGCTACAAAATGAGCCTTTAAATTAATCAACATGATTAAAACTTCCCTGTTGCACACAATCTAATCCACACTTCTGTCGTCTGATTGATAATTTAGACGTTTAGTGTAACCGTCCAAACGCTTTTTATCAAGTAAACATCAGAATAACTGCAGTAATATAACACTTACTGGACAACTGATATTTATATTTTATGCAAGTATCTGCTGCATGGTTATAAAGATCTTTGATTTAAGCATCAGAATTCAATCATAAAAATATTATTACGGTTTCATATATGACTTAAAAATTGGGTTAATTTGCTACATCATCTTGAATTCAGATTTCAAACTCAGTTTGCAAAAAAAAATTAAAATACTATTTAAACATGGGAATGTGGAATAAAGGCTAGTAAGCATTTTTCTGAAATCATTGCAAAAATACAATTCTGAAATCATGATAAAAATCATACTTTATTAGCCGTGTACTGAAATCAATCAGACTGTAATGAAGCGTCAGGAGCAGATTTCTTCCACACTAGTGGACTTGTACCGTCAGGCTTCGATGGCTACATGTAGAAAGAGAAAAACTTACGATATGGAGCCCGTGGATGCTCTGGACTGCCTCTTACTCTTCAGCGCTCTTAGTTTATCACCTTGTGTGAGTCCTCCGCACTCCTCTTCCTCTTCCTCAGTGTGCTAACCAATGCAAAACACAACCTGGTTACCAATCATAAAAACAACAGCATCTTTGTCATCCATATAATTCAGGAAAGTGCACTAGACTTTATGCTGTTACTCACAAACATGGGATGTTCCAGAACAAATAGATTCACTTACCATATCAGAGGCTGTTTTCCTCTGTGAAATGTTCTTGTTTGTACCATTAATGGAGATATCTTCCACTCCAGACAGGATTCCAGCCACTGCTGATTTACTCGAGCCATTTTCCTGCTCATTTATTCTTTGGCGGTACAAATCGCCTTCGGCCCACAGACTCGCCTGCTTCCTGTTACAGCAAAGCAGTTTATTGAAAAACTTCAAGTTTATATCACAGTCGAGTGTTTGAATAAACTTATTTTTGTCCAGACATGGTTATATATTACAGATTATATACAGTATTGCATAATAAATACTTCCCTTAAAAAAAAAAAAAAACCACGATTGCTTGAAAGAACAAAGATAGACCATATATTTTTATGTTTACGGTCTTCATGTTTCATCAGTTAAAATTTCTCCATTTCTAATATGCGTTTTTTTCAGTGATAACTGGATACTTCGTCCATATTCGGGAGTGTCTTCCGTGTGTTATTACTTCTGTGATGCATGCAGTGTTTCTGCGTGAGAGCGCCCCCTGGCTTCCTGGATGAATTAAACATCATGTGTACTCCGTAATGCACATAACACACTAAACATAGCAAAGATAATACTTCTCTCTAAAGAAATAGCATTATCATCATTGATATCGTTATCGCAGTGAATACCAGGAATTATGGTGATATGTTTTGAAGCCCATATCGAAGTGCGTGTGGAAGACTCACTCCTCGATGAAGTTCTGCTGAGGTCCGATGACTGAACCGGGTCTGCAGATCCTGATCCATGCGATGGCTTCAGCTGAAGTCAGTCTGAAGTGTTTCATCATATAACAGCCAATCAGTGTCCCTGTTCGGCCCAGACCGGCTGAAACACACCGTGATTGGTCCGTTAATAACTCTACTTCATGACACTGAAAAACTAAACCTGGAGGACTCCTATCCACAGATGAACTGAGGTGGGTTTGCCGAATCAGGCAATAAAATCATACAACAATTATAAGGAGATTCATGCAGAATTTCTGATAGCATGAAGCATATTACAATGCAGTTACACAAGCCTAACATTTAAGATATGGGTGCAAAACAAATTATATCTCATGATATAATTCAGCAATATCACACCAGCAAGAGTGCCGTTTATCCCCAAATCTGCATGCATGCAACAGTGATATTGATTTTATACAGCAAAAAAAAAAAGAAAAAAAAAAGTCATCATTATCCATTTTTGCTTTATTTTGCAAAGGTAATTTTTTCCAAAAGAGCCTTTTAAATCAACCAAAAAAAAAAAAACAGCGGTGATTTCAATGATTCAGTGACTCACTCATAAAGAGTCATTTGCTTCTGATTGAATCAGTAACTATTCAACCCTTTTTCTTTTATAAATATATATTTCAGCACTCAAGGTTAAAATCTAAATTTAGAATCAAATGATTTTTTTCTGGCCCTTTTGTAAAAGTCTATTGAAAGCTTTTTTCATCCAACACAACAACAATGACTTTAAATGATCTTTTGGGGGTAATTCATTTCTCAGCCTAAGTCCCTTCTAGATGAATGTGTCTGCTAAATATGAATGTGTCTGAATAAATATGACCCTGAAGCACAAAGGCACAGATGTATATTTGTAGCAATAGACAATACATTGTAGGAGTCAAAATTATACATTTCTCTTTTATGCCAAAAATCATTAGGATATTAAATAAAGATCATGTTGATCAAGATATTTAGTTAATCTCCTACCATAACTATATCAAAATGTAATTTCTGATTAGTAATATGCATTGCTAAGAACTTCATGTGAACAACTTTAAAGATGATTTTCTCAATATTTAGATTTTTTTTTGCACCCTCATATTTTCAAACAGTTGCATATCGGCCAAATATTGTCTGATCCTAACAAACCATACATTAATGGAAAGATTATTTTTTGAATATGTATAAATCTGGTTTTGTGCTACAGGGTCACAAATGTAAAACTTTAACATATGCAGATGAGTAAACATGCAAGGTTTACGTCAATAAACAGGAAAGATTAAGTAATATGACGTCTAAGGCTTGAAAAACCCCAACCTTTGCAGTGGACAGCAATGCCTCCGTCAGCATTCTCGCAGATGTTCAGGAACTTGTTGACGATGGCGTCGTTGGGCGTACTGCCATCTACGAAGAACAGGTCGTGGTGCTTAAAGCCCATGTCTGTGAAACGCTTGGCGTCGTACATTTTCTTGTTTAGGCGGATGATGGTGGTGATGTTGTGCTTCCTGAAGTAGGGGAAATACGCTTCAGGGGCATGAAGAGGGTATCCTGAAAGAGGAAAGTGTATATAAATCTATACATAATCCCAGCTTTGGAAACCATTGGTTTAATGGGTGAACAATCCAAAACATACGCACCATTCTCAATTTTACTCTTTGGATGAGGGCCGCTGAAAGCCAAAAACTTCCCTGGAATTATCCAGTTGAAATCTCCATTTTCTGCACGCTGGAAAAGATATTTAAGCATCGTTGAGTCGGTCAGTGTGCGGCTGAAAAGTTGAACTGACAGATTTTAAAACTTATAATATGTTATGTATGGAATTTGCAAATGTCCACGCCCATTTTCAGGTAAAAACTCACCTCATAATGTTCATATTCATCCACATTAAACTTTGAGAAATCCAGCCAGCCAAACTTTAGAGCCTGAAACACACAACATGCGATCAGCAGGAATATCGGACCGGCAAACACATCAGATAAAGCTTCAGAGAGACTCTGGATTACCTTGTGAACGGCCAGCAGACAGTCAAGGATATTCAGATTGTACATGCACGCTCCAAAAGATGCATCTCTGTTGAATGCAATAAATAAAGTCAAAGATGAAATCTAGAAATGGAAAAAAAAAATGCTTCTGATTTAAACATTTTAAAGTCTCACAAAAAAAAAAAAAAATGCATGTAGGGGTTAGATTAAAATTACCGAAAAGGTAGATAAGATGCATTTTGCGAGACTAGAAGGCTGTACGCTTCTTCTGGTGTTTTCTGTAGATGCATTACCTACAAAAGAGGACAAACAAGTGACTATTTCACACCTAACTAAATGCAAAGTTCATGCAAAACCATTAAAAGATAATATATTTGAGCATTCCAACAGGCTGCACATTTTAATGAAAGTCTATAGATGGAAAGAAAAACTTACAGCATAAGAGCCGATCAAATACGCAGCATTGGCTTGTTTCTTTCGGTCACCACAGGTATAAAACACAATCGTCTTCTTTGCAAGGGCAGAAGACTGTTGAGTTAGAACAGCACATACAATTAAACATTTAAACATTATAAAAACAAGCGTAAGATGCTTGCATACATACACTGTATTTATTAGAACATCATTACCTTCAGCTTTTTGTTGAGTTTGCAACAGAAGCGATAAAACATGGCCAGGTTGAGCGGGCCAAAGTCCGCATAGAAGCTGTTCAAATATAAAAATCGAAGAGATTATTGATAAAAAAGCCTGATGCAATCCATAAAAACCATATGCATGTTTAACCGACTGTGCAATAGGGAAGAAAACTCTTAATACTGAACATCTAAACCAAAAAAAAAATAGGCTGATATTAACACAATTAAATTCTGTTGCTTGTAATGTAAATTATGAGATCTGAGATGAGAGCCACTCTATATCTCTAAATGATACTTAATAGTGTTCAGTCCATTAATGTCTCTAATCATGAAGCAGTATTTCAGAAGTAAAGCACAATTAGACGCTCACTTCTCATAGGAAAGCTCTTCATCGATGCAGAAACAGTGTCTGTCAGGAGTGCTCTTCACCTTCTGATGAAGAAGAGCAAAGTACAGCTGATCTGAAAAACACAAGAAACAAAACTATAAAGTAATGACCGCACTTCCTGCAGAATCTGAATGGATTTGAATCAACAGATTTGAATCCGCGAACCGGAAATGAGTTCTCAGACAAACCGCGAGACAACAAAACATGTGTATTATTAAAAAGAAAACACAGAAGTATGACACTCACCTTTAATGAACTCAATGCAGTTCGACAGATCGCACGTTTCTATTGTAACGTCGTTCCGGAGCATGCTTTAATTTTGGTTAAGGATAGTTTAATAATAAAAAGACGTAACGTTAACACTAAATCTAAAGTCAACACACGTTTACACATTCAACCAAAACTAACGTTAACTAACTTCTGTCGACAGTTTATGAAGATATCAAGTTCAAGAAATGCATCGAACTACAAAATAAAAAAAAAGTAAAATATTTTTCACCCTTGTCGAAACTGTTTTATACAGTAAAACCTGCATTAAAAAAAAATATGGATTAGAATTATCCCTCTGATTAAATTGTGTAAATACAATAAGGCCACACGACACAAGCGATCTTATTATTCTCGCCTGAAGTCTGAATAAAGTTCAGTCTGGTTTAAATCCAACGCGACGTTAAACCCTTTCCCACCACCTGATTGGATAACGGTCGCAACACTGACACGTCAATCACACTAAGCCCCTCCCTCTAGAATTTTAATCCAGCGGAGTTTAAAATCAAACGCGACGTTAAATCCTTTCCCTGTCGTCTGATTGGCTGACGGTAGCACGTCAATCACACTAAGCCCCTCCCTACAGAATTTAAATCGAGCAGCAGCCAATACTCCACTCTAATTGGCACCCTGCCCAAGCCGTTGCTAGGAGAGAAGTACCGATCAGCCAATAGAATCTCATTTAGCTCTGACTGAACCCTTTGATCCATTCTCGGTGATTTACAGCCATTAAACAGAACAAAGAAAACAGTTTCGTCTCCAGAAAGACACTATTAGTTGTTAATAATGCAATTCTAGAGTCATCCTGACGTATAATAAGCGGTAATCTCGACATAAACAACACTTAGTATGTGGTTTCGTGTATATAAACCGCCAAACACACCCCTGACAGGACTCGTATGACCCTTTAGATTGCTCTTGGACTCCATCTGTGGTTTGTTTACCTGTGATTCGAAGGTAAATCTCACGCTTGGACTCCGTCTGCTCCCTCAGAGACGCGCACAGTCTCTTCCTCGACTCGCTCCGACGCTCGCTCTTGCGCTTCATGCTTTCCTAGTACGCGCGAAAAAATGGCGTTTCAGACGCGAAGGTGCGATAGAAACAGGATTTGCGCTTTAGTTTGCATAGTCTGGCTTTAAACGACTCCATATGCTGCAGACCAAAGTATATTCGAGGCAGTTTTCCTGCCAGTGACGTAGAGAGAACAAGTTTCTAAGAGCCTGTCGAGTGACGTCACTGCGCCACAACATCCGGGCACCCGCGGGAATTCTAACCATGCTCGAAAAATCCCCAAAAATCGAGAGACTAATCCAATAATAATCGGTTTTAACATTATTTATTTGCATTATGTTTTCATGTTTAAAATACTGTCACATAACTGTAATGTAAAATATATTATTTAAACCGTATTTCTGCATTATGGTAATCGTGCTAAATGTCTTAAATGTAATTTATGCAGAAGTTAACAGTAATACTTCAGTAGGTATACAATGCACGATGTGCATATGTAAAATATTACTGTTAAATGATTATGAGATTCACAATCAAATAAGTACTAGTATATCTTAATTATAATGCTGTTGTTTTTTTACATGTTATAATGCAAAAAATAAAATTAAATTAAATAGAAAAATAATTGTAAAGCATTTACACATAACAGCAACATTTTTTATAGTATTTTATATAAATATTTATTTAAAAAGTTTTTTTTATTGTTTTGTAGACTCCAATGATAATGAGAATAATTTAAACAATGCACAATGTAAAAAAAAAAAAACAATTGTCCAATTATTTCCTTTAGGTAAATAAATTTCTTAAGAATGAATCATAACTTGGACATATTTACCCCGAAACTAGTGTTGCAACAATATGACCTGTGTATATGCATACATATATATATATATATATATATATATATATTAGATAGATAGATAGATAGATAGATTTTTTTTGTGTGTGTGTGTGTGTAATGTATCAAATATAATCAAGGGTCCCTAGCAGTGGAATGGCTTGCTCCTATTAAACACAAATGATATAAAAAAAAACAACAATTGTGAGCCATTACATAGTTCAAACAAAGACCAGCATTGCATTATAAAGCATCGATCGCCGTTCCATCATGTCTAACTCTTAAAAGCTCCCTTTCCATTCAGATGTCAATGATTTTGTGTAAACCGCTGAAGTCCAGCGTTTGAAGGCCTGCTAACTGAAGCAACCAGTTGATGGGCATGTGGTCCAACCGGTTCATGTCAAAATGAGCAAAATGAACCTCTGGAGCTGAGAAATAAAACACTGAATGTTTAGATCAAGTCAAGAAATAGAGATGAAAGCAGAATCAGAACGTGTGTGACCTGGGCCTACGATGAGAGCGCCGCCTTGCTGCAGCGGATCTCCCTGGAAGTCAAAGGCAGGGCTGTTCACGGCACGCCAGACGCTCCGCAGATTTCCGATCACGAGCCCGGATTTCACATGAGGACTGCTGGACGCTGAACATACAGAGTAGAGGCACATTCAGTCAAACACATCATTCTAAAGCATGGAGATGTGTGTATACAATGACAAAATAAGCTATGCATCTATTTCAGGCAGTCAATTTATGATTAAAACATTAAATTTGACATTTAACACACAAGAAGTGACTAAATCAAGCACAATACGTGTCTCCATGTATGTCTCTCCTCTTCTCATCCCAAGTTTTTTGTAAATTTGTCTCTCCGGATCAACATATATTTCATGAGAGTAGCCTGTCAGGGAGCAGAAAGCCTACAACATGAAGAGATCGCAGAGAACAAGACAACCTTGAGTAGTTTTGCATCATTAAACTTTGCATCATTACTGAGAAAAAAAAAACATTGAAAATGTTCTCAATCAACTTGATTGGACTAGAGAAACGAGTCAGAGTTTGTGAGATGTAAACAGGAATTGCAAAATTAAAATTAGAGCTGGCAGATAAGAATCTTTTCGAAGATTCGAATCAATTGAATCAACATGACTCACTGCTTCGAAGCGTTCGGAAAGCCACACACTGGCGACGCCTGCTGTCAGAACTGTGTTACTACAACACAAACTCAGCTCAAACATGCACTACAAAAGCTTTTACAAGCCCACTGCAAATGTCTTTTTGAAATTATGCATTAAATGCATTTTTTAGATCATTATATACCTCATATTAAATATAAAGAACCACTGAAATTCTGAAACTTTGTGTTTTGATTCATCAAAAAAAGTTTTCAAGCCTTTTCGTATTTTAACTGTATAAACTCATCCTACCTCTATATGACACCACGACGACTGTCCAATCACTACTAATCTGATATTCGATTCCTACATTTATGAGAAGGGAAAAAATGTTTTCTTTTTTCACATTCATTGAACATATGCTGATTTTATATTTATATCATCCTAACCCTAACCTGCAACATTTGCTGAGGTATTTTTCCCAAATCTTCCACATATTCTTTGCATGTGTAGCACAAGAAGTTCTGTAAAATATTAGAAGTTAGAGAGAGCTTTATTGCCAACTATGTTTGCACATACAAGGAACTTGTTTAAGTGTCACAAGCTGTGTCACACCGATAATAACAATAAGATGTGAACAAAATACACATGCATACATATAAATAAACTACAAAAAAAAACAATATTATTATGTGGAATAGACATAATATAGCCTTATTATGCAGTGAACAAGTAAAGAATGAAAAACAAAACAAAAATAAATAAAAAATCATGAAGCATCAGCTAGATCTAAAAAGGTCACAGAACCTCTGTGACAAATGTTATGGCAAAAAAGGTCATGCAAAGTCAAGATGATCTGCTGGAGAAGCTCTCTTACCCTCACGAAGACAATGATAGCTTTGTTGTGTTGAAACAAACTGCTGAAGGTTTTACAGACACCGTGTCGATCAAATATCAGACAGTCGCTGACCTCAGACACGCACAGATCGTGTGAAGCGCGTTTGTTCTCCTGGACGGAGCGCGCGATCTGGCGCGTTATCGGGAGAACGCCAGCCATTGCGTGCACTTTTCCAAGACGAGTTATTTTAGGAAGTTTCCGCCCATTCCTGCGGGATCACGAGCCAGCCAATCCACCCATACACAGGGATTTACGACTTCATTTCTGATAGAGAATAGGTGGCTAATAATATTATCCCTGGACACTGGTAAAATAGTAATAATAAACTGTAACATTTGTTATGTTAGAGTGTGGCTTAAAAATAATTATGTCGTGGTTCATTGGAATGAATCATCCGAACCGATTCGTTGACTCGTGACTTTTTTCATAACTTTTTTCGCAGGTAAACTGTCAGGTGGTAATAATTATTATCATTAGGCTATTCCTGGATAATGACAATTGTTTGGCGGTTTCATGGAATGAATGAATCATACGAACCGAGTCTAAAATGTCCGAGCACAAACAAAAAAAGCGCTATAAAAGCAATTTGACTTGACTTTCAGGAAGCTAAAGATTTTTCCACTAGTATAGTTGCGGGGTGGTAACAATAATGATTAAGCTTATTATTAATGCCACTGGGACATTCTAAAATTTCATGTTTATGTATGAATGCCTTAAAAGTTCGCGGTTCATTGGAATGAATCATCCGAACCGACACACTAAAACGAACGCACTAGCAAAGCATCGATATGTTTGAGATGCGCACACTTTTTCGATCCTTCCTATCAATTTTATAACGCTTACACAAGTAAAACTCCGAGGTGGTGACAATATTACGAATAAATAATATTACTATTCCTGGACACTAGTCATGATAAAATTTAATCTTAATGTTTTAGGGACGTGACGTTTTAAAAGAATTGTATAGCGGTTCATTGGAATGAATCATCCGAACCGACTCGCTAAAATAAACGCACAAGAAAGCGTCATTCCTTTCTCCAAACCTCTTTTTTTTCTTTATACAAAGTTGATTTATATATAGAAACTATCCAAAAATCTATGAATCCAAAAGCAATAATCTATTTATTCAGCATTTGTGCCCTTTTGAGATGTTTTTTTTTTTATTTTTTTACTTTGTTGTTGCTTTTTTTGTTACCCTGGCAATGAAGGCAAATCTGTCTCTATGTATTTATTTTTTTTTTTGGTTTGTGCTATTTCCCTTTCTTTTCATTCTTGTCTCTGTGTAAATGTAACGTTACTGCTTTTTGCTTTTAAGTTACTGTTCAATAAATGAAAAGCGAAAGAAAGCACCATTCAAAAAATTTACTTTACTTGTAAATAGTGACAGTGAGGTGGTAACAATATTGTGACTTATTAAAATTATTACACCTTTTACAGATTTTTTTAATCTTTACTCTTGACTGACGTCATAAAATAATTGGATCGTGATTGTAATTGATCGTGTGCAATGAATCTAAAATATAAGAAAATATACTAAAATAAAGACCTTTTTTTGAGGTGCACCTGTAGAAGTAATTCTGACATGACTTTTTTTTTTTTACAAGTACAGCTGTGAGGTGATTACAAAACTGGGAAAAATTAATATGATTCTTCATGCACATTGAATCGCGCGTCATTGGAATGAATCATCCGAACCGACTCGCTAGAATGAATCTTAACTCACGACGCTGCAAACGATGAAGAACGCGTATTTTTTTTGGCTGGAATGTGTGTAGATGATTTGTACAGATTCATAAACACTCGTTTGCGAAAGTTTCAAAACAAAACCGCTTTCACGATTCTTAAGTGTTGATGGTTAACAAAGTAAGGTGCGATTTAGCGTCCGTCCTGTTGCAGTGCAATTATTTATACATTCGCATTAAGCGTGTTTACAAATGTTATAGCCGTATTTAAAGAGTTCCCTTTAAATCACCAATGATAAGCCACCGTGTCCTCACAGACAGTTGATCTAGCCAATGAACGCCCGCTCTCATCTCGAGCCTTGGGCGGGATTTCCGCTGTTATTCGAAATCCGGAAGTGTTTTGAAACATTGTAGCAGCTTGACACAGCGAGCGCGCGTTTGCGGTGCGTTCGCTTCTGTTTCTGTGTCGCGCGGAGGATGAGAGCGCGGGAAGGAGGTGCCGAGGGCCGCGTGAGCTGGTGAGAATGGGCAGGTTTTATTATGACAGATATTCGCTGTTGCCTCTTTTCTCGCGAGGGACTTTAATGGCGTCGTCCGCCGCTATCACTCAATGAAACACAACAACACTCCTCGACGAGTGTGTGAACAGTGACAGCAGTGTTTGGGAATGTTTATACGGTCCCTGCTGAGACGTAACAGCAGCACAGAGCCTAACTAACACATCACACATGATATCTGAGACATATAATCTAGCCATGCTGTCCTAAATACTCCTTTTCCAATGCATATAGTACTGTGGGGATACCTTGGCACAGTTATGCTATAGATATATAGACTGTAGTGCGAATGGATGTTCATATATTTGTTCACTTAGTAGATGGACATTCAGTATTGATCTTGCTATGCCTCATGTCGTGCACTTTATAAAACCATTGGTAAGACTTTTGTTTGATCAAGTGTCTAGTTAGTTTAACATCCGAAGAATGTGTTTTTATAATTTTTGGTATGTCACAGTGATTTTGAGACACCTGCAGTAACTAATCCACAATGCAACAGCCATCAATATAACCTGATATGGTCTTGTGTAGATGCAAGTGAGTCAAAACCTATTTTAAGCGCATATTTATTGTTCAGCAAAAGACGATTCTTCTGTCACTTCTTTTAATCTCTCTTTTTTTGGATTTTTCCTTTTATTTGATTTTCAAAACAACAACACAAAAAATAAACCAAAATAAACAAATGCCATCAGCACTAACTACATCTAATATGAATACTTCTGACATCAGAATACCCTAAATATATGGTCTGGCATCGGACTTAAATGTCAAAACAATGACTGTTGCAAAACGTGTTTCCCAAACACGCCTCCTGTCTGCTATTGGTCACTCAAACAGATAGCCCCGCCCCCAGCTCACTCCACTGGATGTTGATCAATGTTTTAAATGTTACAATGTTACGTTCTGTGAACCTATGGACACTTATAGTGATTCCAAACATTAAACGTTAAAGGAAAGTTTTTAAATATTGTATGTTGTAAAAAAAAATTTCCTCGCTTTAGTAATTTGTATGAATTTCTACCCTCCTTAGTAAATTATGGCCTTATTGTACTTTTAACCTACCCGTGATTACTATAACGAGAGAGCAAATTAATAAGTTCTTGATTCTAAGCAATGATAAATATATGTGACCCTGGAGAACAGATTTATACAGCTAAAATCTGAATGTGGTTTTTTAGGATGACGATATTTAGGAAATTTAGGAAAAAAATCTAAATCTTGAGAAAATCATCTTTAAAGTTGTTCAAATGAAGTTCTTAGCAATGCATATTACTAATCAAACATTACGTTTTGATATATTTACGGTAGGAAGTTTTTAAATATCTTCATGGAACATGATCTTAACTTAATATCCTAATGATTTTTGGCATAAAAGAGAAATGTATAATTGTGACTCATACAATGTATTGTTGTCTATTTCTACAAATACACCTGTGCTTCTGATTCAGAATCACATATTTTTCTCTGCATGTTGCACATATATTTTACTGTTAAAGCCACTGCTATTTCAATTGTTTTGCAGTAAAACTGTCGCTCTCTCGTTCCCCAGAGTCACCGTGAATCATCTATATGGGCCATTTTCTCTCAAGAAATGGTTACGGCCTGAAGAAGAAATCACGGAAGCTGCGCAAGAAGAAGAAAAGGAGGAACTGCTTCCTTCGGGGTCCCTGCATGCTATGCTTCATCGGGAGCGTCGAGGACGACTGGCCCTTCGAAAACGCGGCGGTGTCCAAACTCGTCTCGCTGAACTCGCCCGAGGAGTGCGTCAGGTTCCTCCTCTCTCCGGGAGAACTGGCCCTTTGGGAGGCTCAGGGTCGCAGTCTGCTCTCCAAGCTGATCGGGCCCCCGGCGCGGTTCTGTGCCGCGGACGATTCTGAAATGGTGTGCAAGCGTAAGTGTGCTGAGCTGCAGCGGTGTACGCCCCGCAAACAGCCTCGCTGTGCCTTCCAGGAGGCCATGGAGAACGGAGAGGAGCGAGGAGACAGCCGCTGCCTCCTTCCTTCACTGCCTTCATCCTCCTCCTCTTCCTCTCCTTCGGAGGAGGACGGCTCCGGCGCGGGACGGCATACAGATGCAGGCAGCGCCTCGACTTCTTCCTCCACCTGCTGCTGTCAGTCGTCTCGAAACGAGAGCTCGGAGGAGACGAAGAGCGCTGAAAACACAGACATCAACCAGCTGCCCTCCTCTATACTGCTCAAGGTCTGTACTTAAACGAAGATGTGCTCATCCAAGAGTATTCACAAAACATCTTCAAGCTAAAAGTAGCTCCTATAACTCGCCGGTTTAGGAGAAGAGCTAAATGTTTGCTCTGAGAGGTGTTTCGCTCTAAACTAGCTCCGAAATGTGTGAAAGGTGAGGAGCAGTGAAGAGGAGTCTCCTAAAATATCTGTTTGCTGGGAATCTGTCTCTGAACGTCAACATCTGAGACAGATTTGACATTTATAAAGGCATCACTTTGGTTTGGGAGGTTATCCTGCTCTGAATTCTCTCCTTGTTCTCATTAAGCAGCTGAGCAAGAAGTAACTTCTCTTTTATCAGCCGTGATTATTACACTGTTAATTAAAAGAGTGTTTAGAATCGATTCAGAGACGCACACATGTAAGACGCTCACAATCAGATCAACGTATACTTGTTTAATTACTGCATTTTAAAACCTTTTTTTGAATATGGGAGTATAATACAATATTTCTATGAATGAATCTCTGACAGAGACTATCAGCCAATCAGTGTGTGTGTAGTTAGGAAGCATGATGACATCATCCACAGCCACGAGCTCAGCCCCGCCCCCTTCCTCTTCTCTCTATTCCTGACTAGAAGTGTGTCTCAGCAGATTTGTGAACAGCTTTTAACAGGAAACTCTTTTACTGCTGTTTGGGAGATGTTTTGTGAATATGAGCCCTAATTTGTAGAAATGCAGCACTGCATCAGTGTCCCATCAATGGATGCTCTGCAGTGAATGGGTGCCGTCAGAATGAGAGTCTGATAAAAACATCACAATAATCCACAGCACTCCAGTCCATCAGTGAACATCTGGAGAAGACAAAAGATGAAACACATCCAGCATTAAGATGATTTTAACTCAAATAATCCATAATAACACTTCCTCCAGTGAACAAGTGTTCTGGTCTGAATCAGGAGAGAAATCTGCACAGATCAAGCACAGTTTAAACAGCTCTAAACAGAGCTGAGAGAGACAACAGCAGATGCACTTTTTCACTGGAGGAAGTGTTATTATGGATTATAATCTGGATTCATTCATGTATTTAAAGTGATGATGAGTCGATGAACCCGTGTGGTGTGTTCTTAGGTGTTTTCTCACCTGTCGGTGAAGGAGAGATGTCTGGGTGCGTCTCTGGTCTGTAAATACTGGCGCAATCTCTGCTTAGACTTCCAGTTCTGGAAACAGATCGACCTCAGCGGTCTCCAGCAGGTTTGTGCTTGATCCAATTCATCCATAAAACTCCTTTAGTTCTAGGATTATCTGTGTGCATGTCTGTTAGGGCTGCAAGATCAAGAAAATCAAAAGAAAAGCTAAATCGTGTACCAACCGTGTTCCCAAACTGGTAATGAAAGTTTAAAAGAAAAAAAAAAAGTTTCCATGGGCTTCCTGCAGTTTTCAGCCAAAATAAAAGTTCAGTAAAATAAATGTTAGATTAGTAATTTTACAGTTGTTAGGTAAAATAAAATTATTATAAGTAATATATTTCTTAAATTACACTGAAATATTACAATGGTAATTGTTTTTGTTTATTTGGATATTATTATAAGAAATAATTATAATTTTTGCCAAATTGTGCAGCCCTATATAAAAGTAAAGGCATTTTAAATCGCCATATATATATATATATATATATAATTTATTATAGAAATAATTACAATTGGATTTTTTCCCCCAAAGTTTTTATTTTTATGAACTATAGCTGAAAGCCGTGTTGCATTTTTATTCATTTGTATAATGGCAGCGATTTTATTTTAAGTTTTAATGTGATGTTTGCTAAAACTAATATATATATATAATTTTTTAATTAAAGCTGAAATATAAATATAAGCTAAAAATTTTTACTAATGTTGCATTGGCTGCTAACTGAAATTTAAGTGCAAGTATTAATATTGCTAAAACTGAAATAAAAAAACTAAAGCGGAATAGAAATTTATTAAAAAGCGAATAAAAATGACAAAAGCAAAAATCACTAAACATCACAACCACAAAACAAAAATGCTATTCAGATCCATTTAAACCCAGTTTTTCTCAGAAAAGAAAACATCAACAATGATGTGCCATTAGTAACTCCTTGAAATAATCAATAATAATAATAATAATAAATAATAATAAAATGTTTTATGTGTTTTATGGCTGGTCACATGGGATAGTGTGTTTACTGAAATTACATTCATGCAATCATCAAAATGTATATATATCACATCCCAGTTATTAACCCATTGTTAACTGTTTCATAACATTCTATAGTTACTATTATACATAAATAAAAAAAAAACCGTTATTATCCCAGCGGTCACTAGCGGTTTCCTCATTCTATGACCACACTTAACAAAACTCAATGCATGCAAATTCACATATTAATACTAGACACCTTAAAGATAACATGCACCAGAAATCTTTATCATATATCACTAGCCTTTTGAATCCATCATCATCTCATGATGCAAACAGGAATTTAATAAACTCCTCTGGTCATGTGACAGTTTACACAAAACATGTAAAACTGCACATATTTGCAGAAAATGCTCTAAAACCTCTTTTTATAAATGCTTTATAAATGAGAACCTTCTTTACGGTCTCTATAGTGACTGGTGTATAATGATATTAAAGTGAGATTGCTGTCTGTGTGAGCACAGGTTACAGATGATCTCCTGGTGAAGATCGCGTCCCGGAGGCAGAACGTGACTGAGATCAACATCTCCGACTGTCGTAACGTTCAGGACCACGGCGTTTGCTCTCTGGCGTCTAACTGTCCCGGTCTGATCAAATACACGGCGTACCGCTGTAAGCAGCTCAGCGATGTGTCTCTGTGCACCGTGGCCATCCACTGCCCGCTCCTGCAGAAAGTGCACGCCGGAAACCAGGACAAACTCACTGACCACGCTCTCAGACTGGTGAGCTGTGCCAAACTCACCTGAGAGAAATATCAGTCAGTATCAGTGTTTGCATCCACATATTTAAATGGCTCAAAGAAAAAAGCATTGGTTTAAGCATTTTGATACTGCTTTAAATTGTTGTTGTTTTCCCAAAAGAAATATTCAAAGTTTTCCATTTAATCTAATTGCAATTTTGTTTTTGTTTTTCCGTGCAAAAAATAAATATGATAAATGTTTTCCCTGATTTACAGAAGACACCCACTAAAATGTCATTCAGTGTAACGGTCTTGTCAGGCATTTTACTACAAAAATCAATTTATGACATATTAAAAGAATAATTACTTTCACCCCAAATACTAATAATGTGTAATTTTACATTTTTTAAATGTTGCTGCTTTATTCTTTTATTTATATTGATGTGTACAATAATCAATAAGCATATTTTTTGAATCTTTACATAAATATTTTGTTATACTGAATAACCAAATTTTGACATTTTATCCTCAAAAAGCTAATTTGAAACCTTAAAAGTAGACACTTTTCTTGCATTTAATGTGCTTTCAATGGATATAAAATCACTTTTGTAAATATTTTTTTGAGTCAAATGGAAATTTTGGGATATTGTGATAAAATTGTTATTAATTCTATTCATTTAACAGATGTTTTAAATTATTTAAAAATACAATAAAATCATAATATTTTATAATAAAAATGTAACTTAAAAATATTTGCAAAATAAAATAAAAATATTTAAATAAGAGTAAAAAAAGTTTTTTTAATATTTAAAATAGAAAATAAAATAATAAAATATTTTAAATAAAAATACAGTTCTAAAAATAAAATATTAAAAAAATATATAGAAAAATAGGTTGAAAAAAAAATTAAATAAAAAATAAATCACTCAAAATAAATATTTTATATGCTTTCCCGCACGTAATTATTATCTGACCAGGTTTCTTACGGGAGCTGGAAATTCTTGAAAATTCTTGCATTTCCATATATTAAAGGTTTGAAAAATGCTCGATTTTTTGCTAAAGTGCTTGAAGCTCCTTGAAAGTGTAATTGCATTGCTTTCATTATAAAAATTCAATTCTCTGACTAAACAGTGTGTGTTTTAGATAACAAGATAATATGGTTAGGATGCTTGTGCTTTATATATTTTGGCTGTAATTTTGTTGTCCAGGGTCACGTGTGTGTGTGTGTGTGTGTGTGTGTGTGTACTGTGTATATGAATTATGAATATATAAATACACACACATGCATGTATATATTTATAAATAAATCATATAAATGATACAAATATAAATATATGCATGTACATTTTTTCAAAATATATTCTGTATGATTGTGTATTTATATATACATAATCAATATACACAGTGCACACACATATATATATATATATATTACATAATTATTATATATTAATCGATTGACAGCAAGACTTATTTGATCTATTAATTAATTGTATCTAGTAGTGTATCTCGAAGGGGTTCGGCTCTGTGCATCCCTTCTGTGTGCAGTCATATGGCTGTACTGAACCGAATGCATGTTTGTGTGTTGTGTGCAGTTGGGCGAACACTGCAAAGAGCTGAAGGATGTGCATTTCGGCCAGTGCTACAGCATCAGTGACGAGGGTCTGGTGGCGCTGGCGCAGGGATGCAGCAAACTACAGAGGATCTACATGCAGGAGAACAAACTGGTACGTGCATAGAGACTGGCAAATAAAATGAAATTAGATCATATTTTGCTGTGTGTGTTAGTGTGCTTGTATCCTATTAAACGTCCTCCTACAGTTTCTGATATTCTTTATATATTCTGTGTCGAGGTCGGTTCACACTGTTACAAATTCATCTTTTTAAATATGTTTAAATCGATTTTGACCATTTATGGGCATTTTTTTTACATTCTGAAAGTGTGCATTGTGTTTTGAATCAAATTCTTACATTTAATCAGTGAATTAAAATGATAAAACGTTTGGGCTTTTACTGAGCAAATGCAACCAAAAATGAATCTTTGCAGTGCAGAGGAAACACAGAAGCTGCGTCTGAAGAGGCATTTAGATGTGTTTACACACAAGACATGAATGCATTTAACCTGCAATTACAAATGTTTTCATATATGTGACCCTGGGGCACAAAACTAGTCATAAGATCAATTTTGGAAATTTAGATTTATACATCACCTGAATAAATCATCTCTCCATCGATGTGTGGTTTGTGAGGAGGACAATATTTGGAAATCTGGAATCTGAGGGAGTGAAAAAAATCTAAATCTTGAGAAAATCATCTTTAAAGTTGTTTAAATTAAGTTCTTAGCAATGCATATTACTAATCAAACATGAAGTTTTGATATATTTATGGTAGGAAATTCACAAAATATCTTCATGGAACATGATCTTATCTTAATATCCTAATGATTTTTGTCATAAAAGAGAAATGTATAATTGTGACTCATACAGTGTATTGTTGTCTATTTCTACAAATATACATCTGTGCTCCTGATGACTGCTTCTGTGCTGCAGGGACACAAATTATTCATAAAACACTGAATAGATACTTTAATGTAAAATTAGAGCCGCCAGTAGGTGGCAGCACGTCAGGGTTAATGAGTGAGTCATTGCGACTGAACTGAATCATTTTTAAACAGTTGATTCATCCAGGAACGAATCACCTTCATGTTGCTCAGAGACTCAAAACAGCGATATGACTATGTTTGTTTGGAATTATTTTTGTTGTTTAAATGGGAAATATAGTGTCTATAACGCAAGTCTCTTAATTAACTAACTTCTTGTTTATTGAGCTGTTGTAAAAAAATCAACATCACATTTGTAGTCATGGCCATTTTTGGAGAAAAAAAAATTATTGACTATTTGAAGTGGTATCAAAATATACATTTTCTGCCCCCATATCTTGAATTTGTGTTCAAACTAAATTTATTTTAATAGACTGAATCATGCAAAAAATAATAATAATACATATGCATAAACATACAGATTTTAGTATATACTGTATGTTGATTTAATAAAGTTGCATATATAAAATATTAGGGATGTCCAGAAATCGGGCCCGATCGTGTGGTTTCAGACTCGATCGGAATCGGACGTTACCTCCCGATCAGGACTCGGATATATATATATATATATATATTCTCATTAATTTTTAACACATCTTTTGTTATGCGGTGGCACAGAGTTAGACCCTTTTGACTCCACACAGAAACAGCAACGCGTGCGGCATGACATTACTTTATTTTCAAGAGCTGGTGTGAATAAATATAGATTCAAACTCAAAGAGACATGATAGTTTGCGCATGACCTGATATTTCATTCGGACTCAGGATACAGCGAGATGAACATCACAGAGCGCTAAACTCTCATGCAGTGTGTGTTTCATTCATACTCGAAGCCGGAGCGCGCTCTCGCGCTGATATCAGGAAACTCCTAATATGGACAAAAGCGTCCAGCTATGCTGTGGTGCGCACAGGAAAACAGAAACTTATGCAAACACGAAGACATTAATATACGATCACGACAATAAATTGTTCTTCAAGTCATCTCCAGCAGGTGATAAATAAAGTATGAACAATGCAGTGCTGATTGACATAGTATTTATTACAGTATAGAAACTATTCTGCATTATTATGTGATAAACAGTGTTTGTAGTATATAAACAAATCATTATTATTTGTTATTGTCCAGCATTTATAGATTTCTAAGCCAATTAAAAACTAGAAATTAGAGAAAAAATAAAGTTGCCTATACTACCAGTCAGAAGTTTTTGAACAGTAAGCTTGTTAATGTTTTTTTTTTTTTTTTTTTTTTTTTAAGAAGTCCCTTGTATTCACCAAGCCTGCATTTATTTGATCCAAAGTACAGCAAAACAGTAAGATTTTGAAATATTTTTACTAGCCTATTTAAAATAGCTGTTTTATATTTGAATATATTTCAAAATGTAATTTATTGAAGATCCTGGATCTGTTTTTTCGCTCTTCTTTATTCTTTTTTTATGTGTTATAGAAGTATCGGATCGGGACTCTGTATCGGCAGATACACAAAATCAAATGACTCGGACAAAAAAACCTGATCGGGACATCCCTATAAAATATATATTTTTTGGCATATATGGTTGCTGCATGCATAAAATAACATATAATGTAATCATCATTATATGTACATAATCATATAAAATTACCATAATAAAATTTGGATACATTATAAAATTATGTCTTTAAAATCGGCCTTATTAAATCATGGCTTTACAATTAACATATAAGGCATTACCACTCAATATAGGGCTTTATACTGTATGTCATATATTACATTCCCATATGAGTAATTACATAGTAACTAGTTTATTTTAGAAATGTGCATACATAATACATATACACAGTACACACTCATATAGTATGTAAACAAAAACTTTTATTCTGGATGCAATTAATTACAATTAATCATTTGACAGTATTCTGCTTTTCAAGGAAGCGTTTGTTTTAAAGCTGTTGAAAAGTGTTGGTGAATGTCTGTCTGCAGCCACTGGAGGTCACTGTTGTTCCTCTAATGAGAAAATGTTGTGTGGTTCTGTGAGAAGTGCTGTAAAACAGACCTTTGGACATCTTTTGTAATAAAACGCAGGCTTGATGTGTTTTTGAGCCACTTCAAGAACAAAAGGACTCTAAATACCCAATAATGATAGATGATCTGATGTACTTCTGAGTGAAACTAGTTATTCAATAAAAAAATAAAATATATTATATCTATATATATCTCAACATTGTATTTGGTCTTGACCAAAGCAAGTGAACTAGCAGACTTTCCTGGTCTGAATATACCCTAAGACAAAATTCAGAGTATTTGTGCGTTCGTTTGTAACTAAAAAGTAAAAAATACAATATTAACAAAATAAATACGTAAAAAAATAAAGTTGTGTAAAAAGAAGACGCACGTTAAAGATAAAACATAAAAATAAATACATCAAATAATATGTATTTATAAAATGTAATATGTTAACAAAATATTTAAATCTGTAAAAAGAATAAAAAAAATATTAAAATAAAATATGCAGAAAAAAAGTGTGCAATAAAATCAATGTAAAATTGGCAGATTTAGGCAGTGTGTAATTTTCAGCTGTAGTCCCAGGGCTTTCTTTCCTTTAAAGACTTGTATCTTAGAAGATAAAGCATTTAATGTTGGTTCTGGAGTGGTTTTGTGTTTTCAGATCGCGGGACTGAATGATCGAAATGATTAAAGTGTGAGAAACTGAGACTTTCTCCACAGTAGCATAAAGTAAAAATCCAGATTAATAGATTTGAAACCGTTCAACCGATGACTGAAGTTATAAACCAAACACCAATCAAACTACTGGAGCGTGACTTGAATGCAATATGAAGTATGATGCATGCACATTATTTGTCTCTTTGGTGTTTCCTCACTATAATGTGATGGTCAGAAACCATAAACATGTCTTTGGTTCCCCTCGAGAGTGAGACACGGCTCCGCTCCGTCTACTGATGACATCTGAGTCCTCTCTCTCCTGACAGATCCAATGCTTTCGGTGACAGATCGCACAATTGTGGCCCTCATTTACAATAAAGGGCCCCGCTGCTAATGGAGTAAAACGATCCTGCGTCTGTCTCTCCCAATCAATGATGAATAGGGCTGATCCACTCGGCCTCGCACGGATAATTGAAAAATTAAAACGCTGTGCATTTGGAGCTTCTCCTTTTAAACACTGGACTCTTCTGGAAATGTTTGAGTCTGTTGGTCATTTCAAACCTAACGTCATATTTTTTGTTGATGCAATTTTTAATTTGCATGCATCGTTTCTTTAAGATGCTTCAATGCTCCTGTTCCAGAAATGCATGTTCAAACAAGCGTTTTGAGTTGCATTTCCATCCTCTTTTAAACTCTGTTTGTGTCCTTTAAAAGCATAAACATTAATAAAAGGTTAAAAATAGACCGTTTTAGATCATATACTAATCTCTGAATCAAGTCTTAACATGCACACACTTATACTCGAGGAGCAGATTTATCTTGTTTTAAAGAAAGCTGAATGTTTGTTTTTTTAGATGCATATCATATTTAGGATTTATATCCTTTTAATCTGTATTTGTCATCTATTTTATGTTTTAGTTTAGGTGAACTGTTTCTTTAAGACTCTATTCTGTTCACGTTCCATAAATGCATCAACTCATTTTTTAAATTGCATTTCTGTCATCTTTTAGACTGTATTTGTGTCTATTTAAGCATGAACCACAGACATGTGTTGACGGATAATAAGCAGTTTTCAGGCAGGATTTTGACCCTTTTGTGTGATGCAGCGATTTTCATATTTGTGTGTACTGTTTCTTTAAGATGCTTTCACGCTCCGGTGCCTGAAACAAGCCAAACATACATTTTTAATGCATCTTCTTTTCTGTGTTTGCATTTTGATTTAAGCTTCTCAAGTGTGTCTTGTTTTAAAGATGTTGAATCTAATGTCTACTCAAACATGTATTGGGGTCAGAAGTTTAATCTTTGTGTTTTGTGATGACAATATTTACACTTTTATGCTCCTTTCCATTGAACAATTAATTTCTCCCCTGTTTTAATCTTTATTTGTTTCTTTTTAAGCATAAACATGATTCAAATGTTGATAGATTATGCTGACAATGTAAATACTTCAATTTATGTTCTCTAAAACCAAGTCTAAACATACAAAATTGTATCTTAATAAAGAATATATTGTCTTTTTAGGTTTATGCTTAAAATGAGACACAAATACAGATTAAAACTGGATAGAAATGCATTAAAGATGTTTTTATTCAACTGAAACATTTGATCTTAAAAAACTTTATTGTATCACCTCAAAACACAAAAGGTAAAAATCCACCCTTAATATGAAACAGTTTTGAAATGAAACGAGATTTAACATGATTAAAACAAGATTTGCACTTATTTAAGAAGCAGATTTGAGTATGTTAAGACTATTATAAGCATAACTAAGTAAAAAAAAAAAATAGCACGTTAAAAATAAAGGAAAATATGTATATTTTGTAATTATGTAGCACATTAAATTGACACATACATACTTAAATACTTAAACATACTTAAAACGGCTGCTCAAGTAAGTGCATCATGTGTTGAAGCTCGTGTTATTTCAAAACCTGCTTCATATTCAAGTCAAGATGTGTCTTTAAGACGCTCAGGTTCAGGAATCACGTCAAACAGAGGTGTTTCAGTCCTCTTTTAATCTGTGACCATGAACCACAAAAGCAGTCATAAGGTACATTTTTTGCAAACTGAGATTTATGCATCATCTGAAAGCTGAACAAATAATCTTTCCATTGATGCACGGTTTGTTAGGACGACAATATTTGATGCAACTATTAAAAAATCTGGAATCTGAGGGTGCAACAAAACTAAATATTGAGAAAATCATCTTTAAAGTTGTTCAAATGAAGTTCTTAGCAATGCATATTACTAATCAAACATTACGTTAGATTTACGGTTGGAGATTTACTAAAGGCATTCACAGAACATGATCTTAAAATCCTAATGATTTTTGAAAATATCAAAAAAGTATTGTTAGCAATTGCTACAAATACACCTGTGCTACTTAATTCACCTGTGCTCCAGAGAACCCTTTGCATTGTGTTTTCTGTGATTATCTTCTGCTCTGCTCTTTTAATGATCCGGCTGTGATTATGGTCTAAATCCAATTTTCATCTACGTTCAGATTTACAGAGTATCCCGTGCTCTTGCCTCCACATTTTATGGCCAAGTAGCCAGAGAACTAAAAGCAATTATGCCGCACATTTAGTCTATTTCCCGGCTTGTGATGGCTTCCAAATCAAATCTGTAGTTTTAAGGCCAGGTTCGCTCTTAGATTGGCCACTTGTCTCGTTGTCAGGTCTGAACTCGTGAACTGCGGGAGTCGAGCTCTTTGAATGTCTCCGAGCTGAATGCCAGCTTGTGGGAGTCGTTTTATTTAGTGTAACTTTAGATGAGCGCTTCTCACAGCTTTCAGGACAAGCGTTGCCTTTGATCGCATCAGTGCATCCAAGAACCACAAAGTTGCCTGTAATATTTTCTGTATTCCTGTGTTGTTTTTGTCAGTCGTTGTGAGTGCAAGCAGGCGGGTCTCACTAATGTCTTCCAGGATGTAGACCTAGAATAAAATCATGCCTTTTTGCATGGACCAGAACCATATCACACAGCTGTATTATTGATAAATAAATCTGAAATAATAAATTAATTAAAAAATCTATGAACTACGTTTGAAATGTTTTGGTTGTGTAAGGTTTAAATTTTTTTTATTAAAATAATAAATTACTTTTATAAAATTAAAGTCTCTTATGCATAACAATGCAGCACTTATTTGACAAATAATACAGAAAAAAATCGTGAAATATTATTACTATTTAAAATAAATGCTTTCTCTGTGAATATTTTGTAAAATGTAACCTCTTTCTGTTGCAAAGCTATATACTTCTTAAATAGTTGTGCCTTGAATGGTAGTGTGTAATTTAATCTATTTAATATCAACGTTTTTTTTTTTTTTTGCCATCAGAAGTATATTTAATTTAATCCTAATTTTGCATGAAAGGCTTGTTCTTTGCTTTAACAGTACTGTTTATTATTTTATTTTATTGTTATTTTTATTTTATTTAATTTCCTTAAATATGTTTGTGTGTGTATGCATATATATATATATATTTTTTTTTCTTTTTATTTGATGGCTATAAATAAGATACTCACTTGTCAGAAGTATATTTAATTTAATCCTAATTTTGCATGAAAGGCTTGTTCCCTTCTTTCTGCCCGACACTTTCCTCGAAGTGCAGGATTTTAATTTTCTCTGATATGCCAGAAACTCACACCCGATCGCGCACACGTCCATCTGATTAGCATGATTTTTAATTAGCCTAAATGTCTACTGTAAATGGAATTGTTGATGACCTAAAATAGATTAGAGCGCCCTCAATTTGCCTTTAATTACGTGTGTGCGGGATGTCAAATGTGCCGACAGCATCATTGGTAGATGATTAAATATCACACATCACTTTATGGGATTATTTGGCTTTTTGAAGTGGCATCTAAGGAATAATAAGCAGAGCGGTGAAAAGTTTTGCATTAAATTGAGGCAACGAGAGCGGAGGATGTAATGACTGCTGTCAATTACAGATACTCGTCTTCTCACAGATTCTTCTTTTTCATTGAATGCGATGAGAGACGAGGGCGTCCCACTCAGCACCTGGATAAAACAGTACCTGGTTTTAGGAACTATTTTTACTCCTTATATAAATGGCCTTAAAGGAGAAGTTCATTCAAAATCTAAATGTGTTAATCCTCAGGATCATCAGAGATTAAGGAGGAGTGTGTTTCTTCATCAGGTTTGTAGAAATGTAGCATTGCATCAGTGTCTCATCAATGGATGCTCTGCAGTAGGGCTGCAACTAACGATTATTTTGATAATCGATTAATCTGTTGATTATTTTTACGATTAATCGGTTTATGTACTTATATTTTAGTTTTTTCCATTTTTTCCCCAAGTAAATTATTAATAAATGGTCTTTATCCTTCAGCATAGATTTTTAAGAGATTTTAACCATTTTGCACTGTCATATCCTCATCAAAAATATACCTGGAGTTGTTTTATTGTGTTAGTGATCCTTTGTCGAACTCTTCTGCAATCAAAACACTGACCCATACTCTAGCAAATTTCACAAGTAGATTTCAAATAATGTTTTCACCATGGCAGTCCTTAGAGCTCCTAAAGTAGTTTAACATCCCGAACAAAGCTTATTAAGGAATCTTTCAGAACATATTTTCACGAAGAATAAGGATAAAACAGAATAAAATTGCAGTGCATTGTATTTTATTATTTACTGGGAAACAGCTTTATAGCTTTTGCTGTGAAATTGTAAACAATTCTTCGAATAAAGTGCCAATGGCATGAAACCTGAATGGAACTCACAATTTAAAGTAAAATCCATCAGAAGGTTGTCCAGAAAAAAAAAATTGGACACAAAAAAACCTGCTGTGTGAAAAAGAGCAGTGAATACTTAAATATCTTTAAACATTTACCTCTCATTCAGTCATAATTAGGCTGCACGACTGAATTATGAACTGGTAAACGACAAACTGATCACAGAACATGTTTGTAAAGCTTTAAATGTTAACTGTTAAAAAGCAATGTTATCAGCTTTTACGACTAAACATTTGCAAACAACATTGTTCTGGAGAATCTGCACAAATGAAAGTCTTAGGGGCCGTTCACATATCGCGCCTAAAAACGCGTGGAAAACGCTAGGCGCACCGCTTTCTCCTCCTTTCCAAAGCGCTCGGGCAGAAGCGCCCCTGAGGCGTCTGCCGTTGCTAAGCAACCATGACGTGCTCTCTCCTTGAAGACGCGGAAATTTCAGCAAAGGATAAATGGATTTGCAGCTCAAATAAATCGCTTGCAGTAGCTCTGCTACTAAATTTTTTTCAAAATGGAAATCCATATACAACTATGATCAGCTGTTCCTTTCATCTTTACTGAGCTTTTAACGTTGTTACGGGAAAGGATGAAGCTGATTGGTTAGTTCTTGTCACATGACCCGCGGTGCGCTTGCGGCATTCTGAAAAGTTGAAATGTTTTTAACTCGATGCGGTGCGGTGTTGGAAATAACGAACTTGAGCGCGCAAAAGTCGCGATATGTGAACGTCCCCTTAAACAGTTCAGTAGTGCAGAGTTTACTGGTTACTCTTCTCTTTTGAAGGCTCAATGTAAAGTACTCCCACATCACGCTGAATACTGCAGAGACGCTGTTCGGGAAGCACGTGACATAAAACGAGGCCAGCTATTGGCTATTCGCTACTTCGAAGGGGAAGTCGTGGCCTAATGGTTAGAGAGTCGGACTCCCAATCGAAAGGTTGTGGGTTCGAGTCCCGGGCCGGCAGGAATTGTGGGTGGGGGGAGTGCATGTACAGTTCTCTCTCCACCTTCAAAACCATGACTTAGGTGCCCTTGAGCAAGGCATCGAACCCCCAACTGCTCCCCGGGCGCCGCAGCATAAATGGCTGCCCACTGCTCCAGGTGTGTGCTCACAGTGTGTGTGTGTGTGTTCACTGCTCTGTGTGTGTGCATTTCGGATGGGTTAAATGCAGAGCACAAATTCTGAGTATGGGTCACCATACTTGGCTGAATGTCACGTCACTTTCACACTTTCACTTTCACTTCTCCTGCTGTACTGGCTGAGTAAAACCTCCGGTGGCTCATTACTGCCACACTTTGGTCACCGCAGATTTGAAATATGCACGAAATGAGCCGCTTACGGCAAATAAAAGTTATTTAGCAACTAATCGATGACTAAATTAGTTGACAACTATTTTAATAATCGATTTTAATCGATTAAATCGATTCGTTGTTTCAGCTCTACTCTGCAGTGAATGGGTGCCGTCAGAATGAGAGTCTGATAAAAACATCACAATAATCCACAGCACTCCAGTCCATCAGTGAACATCTGGAGAAGATAAAAGATGAAACAAATCCAGCATTAAGATGATTTTAACTCAAACACATATAGTCTATAATCCATAATAACACTTCCTCCAGTGATAAAGTGTTCTGGTCTGAATCAGGAGAGAAATCTGCACAGATCAAGCAGCGTTTAAACAGCTCTAAACTAATATGTTAGAGACAACAGCAGCAAAATTAGATTTATAGGTGAACTATTCCTGTATTAAATGTAAAACTTTGTATACATTTATTAGATCAAAAATATAGTAAAAAAGACTGTGTGAATATCTGTATATTATGTCCATGATGAAAGCTGTATTTTCAGCATCATTACTCCGGTCTTCAGTGTCAACGTCATCGAGACCCAGGAGGAAGAAATCACGTTCATCGATGACGAGAGCATCGCCTTTCATGACTCTTTCTAAATGTCACGTCTGTGTGTGTGATATGAGAGTCAGCGAGCCATTCTTTAAGCTTCTTGTGTGGGATTACAGCTTTAAAATCCCTGCTGGACAACAAGAGGTGTGTGAAAAGGTCCCGGCGTATCGTGTGTGTGTGTGTGAGGATGAGCTCTTGGCCTTTAGGAAGTTATTATCGTTAACTAAAACCGTAATAAATTCTAATAAATTAATTACTTGAAATAAAATAAAGATCATCTGATATAGAAATATATGAAATTAAGAAAAAAAAGATGTTTTCTTGGCAGCTAAGATAAAAGTTTAAGTCGAAGTTCTAAAATAACCATAGCTTAACTACAACCCAAAACTATATAGATAACAAAAAAACACAACAAAAATACCTTAAATTAACAAATTAAAAAGGCTAAAATAGTCTGTCACTTCGTGTGAATAAGCAGTTTAAACATATTTAACTTAGTTTTTATTTTGTGTTTTGTAAAGGTGCATCTTATATATGAGTGTCTCAGGGTTATTATAGTTATATCAAATCAAAAACCATAAGGCAACATTTCACATGTTCTTATAGTTTGACTTTATGTGCTAAAATAACTAAAACTGAAATAAAAATGTATTCAATTAAAATTTAAACTATAATTTTAAAAACAACAAAAACTAATAAAATGAAAAAAAAGACAAACTTTAAAAGTAAGATAAAAGCAGAATAAGAATTAAATCGAATTCATAATATAATAGTATCTCACTGAAGCTAAAGTAACACTGATGTTTCTTAATAGTAGAATAGTGCTGCAATCGGATTAAAATCAGGATTTATTCTCAACGGCGGAAACAGGCTTCCATCATGCTAACAACATTTTGGTTACTTACTAATCATGCTAGCAACATGGTAGAAACATGAAAAAAACATGCTAGTTACTAGCAAATAATGCTAACAACAGGCTAGTCACTTGCTAATCATGCTAACGACATGCTTGTCACTTGTTAATCATGTAATAAACATGCTAGTAACTTGTTAATCATATTAAAAACATGCTAGTAACTTGTTAATCATGCTAACAACATGCTAGTCACTTGTTAATAATGTTAGTAACATGCTTGAAACTTGTTAATCACATGCTAGTGACTTGCTAATCATGCTAATGACATGCTTGCCACTTGTTAATCATGTAATAAACATGCTAGTCGCTTGTTAATCATGCTGGAAACATGCTAGTGACATGTTAGTAACTTGCTTATCATGCTAATGACATGCTAGTCACCTGCTAGTCATGCTGGAAATATGCTAATGACATGCTAGAAACTTGCTAATGACATGCTAGTCACTTGCTAGTCATGCTAGCAACATGCTGGTCATTTGCTAATCATGCTAACAACATGCTAGTGACATGCTAGTCACTTGCTAATCATGTCAACAACATGCTGGTGACAGGCTAGTCACTTGCTAGTCATGCTAGCAACATGCTGGTCACTTGCTAATCATGCCAACAACATGCTAGTGACATGCTAGTCACTTGCTAATCATGCCAACAACATGCTAGTGACAGGCTAGTCACTTGCTAATCATGCCAACAACATGCTAGTGACAGGCTAGTCACTTGCTAATCATGCCAACAACATGCTAGTGACAGGCTAGTCACTTGCTAATCATGCCAACAACATGCTAGTGACAGGCTATTCACTTGCTAATCATGCCAACAACATGCTAGTCACTTGCTAGTCACTTGCTAATCATGCCAAAAACATGCTAGTGACATGCTAGTCACTTGCTAATCATGCCAACAACATGCTAGTGACAGGCTAGTCACTTGCTAATCATGCCAACAACATGCTAGTGACAGGCTAGTCACTTGCTAATCATGCCAACAACATGCTAGTGACAGGCTAGTCACTTGCTAATCATGCCAACAACATGCTAGTGACAGGCTAGTCACTTGCTAATCATGCCAACAACATGCTAGTGACAGGCTAGTCACTTGCTAATCATGCCAACAACATGCTAGTGACAGGCTAGTCACTTGCTAATCATGCCAACAACATGCTAGTGACAGGCTAGTCACTTGCTAATCATGCCAACAACATGCTAGTGACAGGCTAGTCACTTGCTAATCATGCCAACAACATGCTAGTGACAGGCTAGTCACTTGCTAATCATGCCGACAACATGCTAGTCACTTGCTAGTCACTTGCTAATCATGCCAACAACATGCTAGTGACTTGCTAATCATGCATGCAGAAACGGGCTTCCATAGGATATTAAGTAAAGATTGTGTTCCATGATGATATTTTGTGAATTTCCTACTGTAAATATATAAAAACTTAATTTTTAATTAGTAATATGCATTGCTAAGAACTTCATTTAAACAATTTTAAAGATTTCCTCAATATTCAGATTTTTTTGCTCCCTCAGATTCCAGATTTTCAAATATTTTCCTTCTAACAAACCAGACATCAATGATGAGATTATATATTCATCTTTCAGATAATGCATAAATCTCAGTTTCGAAAGATTGCCCCATATGACTGATTTTGTGGCTCTACACACCCATTTGCAACCTTTATTTAAAGTAGAGTGAGCACACAAATCTGTATGCATTCATGTGTATAATGGGAAAAATGCATGAAGTTCTCTGTGCTTCTACAGATGAAAAAAGGACGACTCATTGATATGCAGCTCTGCTTTAGTAATATCAGTAGTTTGATTTGATAATTGTTACTGTAACCTTAAGAGATTCTCTGGATATTAGTGTGCACTTCTGAGTGTGTGTTCGCTCCCTGTGTGTGTGTGTAATCGTGTACATGCTCTTATTTACTGCGGTGAGTGCTCATTTCCAGGAATTGGTCATATAGTGGCCTGCCATGCATCGTAAAGAATATATTCTTCAGTAATTGAATGAGCTGAAGGGATGCGAGGGGCTTTCTGGAGGAGTAAAAGTGTTTTCCCGCTGGCTTTTGGGATGGACAGGAAGTGCAAATGTCTGGAGGAAATGACATCATCATAATTGATTCATGATGCCTTTTTCATGTTTTTTTGCTCTCTTGAAGACGTTTATTGTCGTGTTTGTCAAAGTTTGCACTCCTTGTGTGTGTATTGGGCAAAATATCGTGCAGCACAACATTGATAATAATCAGAAATGTGTCTCGAGCAGTAAATCATCATATTTCCATGATTTCTGAAGATCATGTGACACTGAAGACTGGAGGAATGATGCTGAAAATACAGCGGAGCATCACAGAAATAAATTACACTTTAACACAGATTCACACAGAAACAGCTGTTTTACAATCTAATAATATTACACAATTTTAAAGTATTTTTGATCAAATAAATGCAGCCTTAGTGAAGAAAAAAGAAAATCTTAAATGTTAAGAAACTTTAAAATACTAGTTTAAGTATTCAATGTGCATCTTATGTTCTAACACTAAATTATTATACAGTGGTGTCCAATTATTTTTCTCATTTAAACCTGGCAATCAATATTATATATGTATGCATTTTAGTTATTCTTAGAAGTTAAATATTTTTCAATATGAAAAATGAATATGGATCGTTTCACTCAACGCAAAATGTTCACTGAACCTTATATATACTGTTTGTATGTATATCTCTTATACAGATTTAAGTTTTATCATCACTTATTACGGTACACGGCTAGTTCTGCGTTAGCAGTGTCTTCTGCTCTCTGAAGCTCATTAGCAGCACTCGATTGCAGGAATAATGCATGGCTTTAATAAGCGCGTGGGTCGATGTGGTTAATGAAGGTGTGACAGACACCCAGGCTGGAGAAGTTAACGAGGTCGTCCCCGCCGTTCCTCCGTCTAACAGCTGAAGACGAGGGCTTGATCTCAGAGCGTCCTGACCCTTTCGCTGGTGTTTTATCCAGCTCTTGTCATTCGGATGGAAAGGTGAGCGTAAACAGAGTCTGTGGCTGAGAAAAGCCTCATATTTCCTCCAGCAGCGTTCAGGACGATATGAGATATTGCACAGAGATGTCTAATCGATTAATGGTGCACTCAGGCAGAGTAATTAACAGAGAAACGGGACGCATCAGAGATAAAACTTGACCTCAGATGCCTCTTGATCTCGGTGAATAACCCCGAGTCTTTGGTTTGAGTAGAGATGGGTCACTAATGAGTGCTTGAGTCTTTTAGTAGTGTTTGGGATGCACCGTTTTGAGAAAAATTCTGATTTCAAAATGTCAGTTTATTTAGTTATAATTATAATGTATTGCATTATATTTTGACTGGTTTGTTTGTTATGAGCAGCTGGTGACGTGAAAACTTGTTTAAAGTGATGTTTGTGATTTGTTTGAAGCCACTCACAGATCACCGGCCTTAACATACAGATCTGTGTTTATCAGCTGTTTACACACTGTAAGTGAGCTACTGTACAAGTGTTTTATGTTGTGTAGATCATATTGGATCATGTTTTCATCATTTGAGGTTTGAGCTCAGTGCGTCCTTGTCCATTAATGCTATAGACTCGGAAAAGTGTCTCAAATTCACTTCAATATGTAGAGAATGAAGGACGAATATCAAGACGAGATCATGACTTTTTTGTTTTTAACTTTAAAACACAAGTATGACATGATCCAAGCAACATTCTCTTTATTAAAAACCTAAAAGATAAAATAGGGTTTTATTCCAAGTGCATCACACATGAAGCTCAAAGCACGATTGCTTCTTTTAAAACTTAGCTTCATTTGCTGCCTTACTTTTTGAGCATTTAAGTATTTAAGATTTCATCAAACTGACTTAAATCAGAAAAAGTTTACATTGCTCAACTTTTTCGATGGATTGGCATGACGTACTGATCATATAATTTCTATAGTGCATAAAAATCAAATGTTAAATATGAAGAGAACTTCTAATAGTTCCTCTAAACGTTGCTGTGAAGTTGCATCAGGAAAGTTTCTCCGTCTTCAAGCCGCTCTCCGGTGGCCGTAACAGTAATGCTGTGTTTTATTATGTCTCATACGCTCATAAGTTTGTCCCTGCGGCGTGATGGCCGTGGACTGGTTTCTCCGTCGTTAGTTGGTCGTGAGGAATAGCCTCCATTAGCACAGATTCACACAGACTCATCAGCGCTCTTGTTTCTGAGCCCAAACCTCGCATAAAGAGAAGAAGATGAACACTTGAGGATATCATCGTGCATTTACTGCTTCACTGGCTCTGTCTGTTTGAGATAAAATCATTAATGTTGAGGCTCTTTTGGACACTAGACTGTACTTTAAATGTGCAGGGCTGTTAATACAGTAGAACTGAATGACTACCGTATTCATACCGTGGTACTTTTGGTAGTTTTTGTAGTCTTGAGTTTAAAGTCAACATGAAATCCATTAACCATGTGTTTCTGCTCTCATAATTGGTTCATCCCTGCACATTATAGTGTAGAAAATCATTTTTTAAATGTATAAACTTCTTCTAAACAAGGCTGCATTTATTTAAACAAAAATACAGTAAAAACTGTAAAATTTTTAAATATTATCACGCGCGCACACACACACACACACATATATAAATATATATATATACACACAACTAAATAATAATAATAGTAATAATAAGAAGTGCTAAACATAAAAAATACTGTAATAAAAACGAAATAATAAATTACTAGTGGGATTCCACTCATTTTTTGTAATAATTTCATTGAAAAAGTGCATTTTATTTTTTAACTGATAGAGATTGTAATTGTTACTATTACTGTTATTAAGAATAACTGTTTTCTATTTAAATATATATATATATATAATCTTTTTAAAAAGTCTTAATTTTATATAATTAGTTTAAATCAATATCTAAGTCCTAAATTAAAATCTTATTCAATTTATGGAATGAATGGAGAAAAAAATACAGATTTTTAAAGTCTCAGAACTAATGTTAGCAAATTAGAAGAACACCAAACTGCCAAATTTAATGAATACCTCAACTACCATTAAAAAGTTTGTTGAATTGTACCATTAAAAAAAAAAAAATTTAAGGCTGCATTTATTTGATTAAAATTACATAAAATGTGAAATATTATTACTTTTTAAAACAGCTGTTTTCTGTGTGAATCTGTGTTAAAGTGTAATTTATTCCTGTGATGCTCCGCTGTATTTTCAGCATCATTCCTCCAGTCTTCAGTGTCACATGATCTTCAGAAATCATGAAAATATGATGATTTACTGCTCAAGAAACATAGACAGAATGAAGTGAAAGAGCAGATGTTTCTCAGGAAATATATTTATTTTAAATTAGGGTCATTGGCTTGTTTGAGGCACATTAAGCTTATGAGATGTGAACTTTTGATGCACTCAGACTCTTCTGGTCCAGCACACATACACTGATTTTTTCTGTCCACACACACACACACACACACACACACACACACACACACACACACACACACACACACACACACACACACACACACATTTTTGATAAAAATTGTAGTATTAGTAATAATACATAAAATAAGATCTTAATAAATGCTTTTTCATACTTTTTAAAACATCTTAGACTTTTCAAAGTTTTTCTAACTTTTTGGTCTAGCTTAAAGTTTGTCTTGAGAGTCTTTTATTTATTTTTAAAAAAATGTATTACATAATTATTTATAAAAATAAAAAACTAATTTCTATTTGTAATAAAAGTGCAACAACAACAAAAAAAATCCATGTTTGTTGTTTGTAGGGATGCACAAATTGGCCAAATATTTGTGATTATAATAATAAAAATAATGATAATGAATAATGATAAGGAACTACTACAACTAAATAAAATATAAAAAAATCACTAAAAGCAAAATAAGAAATATCACTATTGTCGTTTTTATTTATAAATAATATTTATTTATAATATTCATTTATAAAGAATATAATAAAATATTTTTGAGTTGTAAAAATTACAATACTCATATTTATTAGTATTCCTTATTTCTATTTATTATAAAGAATACAAAAGTAAAATAGTAAACACTACAATTTTATTTGAACTTTAAAGGCTACCTATTATGCCCCTTTTTACAAGATGTAATATTGGGTGTCCCCAAAATGTGTCTGTGAAGTTTCAGCCCAAAATACCCCACAGATTATTTATTATAAAAAGCGGAAAATAGAATTTTTGGGTTGTGTCTTAAAAGAGCTGTTTATCTATCTCTTTAAATGCAAATGGGCTGCATATTCCCGCCCTGTCTCCAGAAGAGGGCGTGGTTTATACGTCTCTCTGCATTTCATATCTACAGCAATAAATGGCTGGTAGAAGCAGCACAACTGAGAGCAAGAGACCTGGTGTGTAGCCGAATATATGGGAGCTTTTAAAGCTTTTCTTTAGCTGATAAGTTAGTAAAGGTATTTGGCATGTGTTGCATTCACGAATGCTTGCTGTAGTTGAATGGAGCAGCTCCACAGTCCTGCTCTCGGCTCCAGCTCGATTACTGAATAAATATCATACAGTGAGCAATTCATAACTGCGCCGGGCTGTATGTGTGAACTATCGAATCCTGCTGGATTGTGAGTGTTCCCCTCCTGTGATTGTATTTCAGGAAACCTGCTCGTCTTCGAGTGATTGATTTCTAAACAGGACAGCAGATGTGCACTGGCTCTCGTTCTCGAAAAAGTCATAAATATTATGAATTGACAGGTAAAGGTTACCTGGACGAGCGTACAGTGTCATTAAAGTGCAGGAAAATAATCACAAAACACAGAAAAAGTGAAAAACACAGCACAGTACTGCTCTTTGAGCTTTAGTTTCACAGTAGATTTGTTACTTTATATATACTTTATAACTTAAAACAAACTCTGGAGAGTTATAGAGATTGATTTCAATGATTACATATTTTTTTTAAACTGTTAAAAATTATTAAAATGCAATTAATGTAATTATTACAGCCTGACTGATATATCGTTTAGCCGATATTATCGGTTGATATGAGCCTGTCACCGATATATCGGTATCTGCTAATATGCCACCGATATGAATTTTTTTTTTACCGAACATATAATGCACATTAAATGCTTCTGAACACACCAGTGTAGAATAGAACCCATTATAATCAGTGATGTTGTCTACTCTGGATGCAGTAAACCAGGGGTCATCAACTATATTTGTCAAAGGGCCAGAATTTTTCTCTGCAGACACTGTAAGGGCCAGATACTCGTAATATAAAATAAAATTCGAATTGTATCCTAATATGTTATTATTTGATATACTAATTCTAAATTTGTTATTTTTTACATATTACCTGTACTGCAGCAAGCCACCAGGGGGCGATAGCGATATTTTAGGCTTCATATTTGTGAGGCTGTCAAGCTGTCCATCACTGTCACATGCAGGTCGTAGTTTGTGGAGAAGACTAGAAGAAAGGCCTTCTGAATATATTTGAATGAAAAAGGGCACTCTCAAAGAGCCTTAAGCGAGAAGTTGATTCAGAGAAGCGTAGTTTTAATGAAGAATGGACTGATAAGTACTTATTCATAGTGCCTACTGTTAGAAATGCTGTACCTGTGTGCCTCATTTGCTTTTTTTTTCTCCGTTAGATTTAAAAATAAATAAATATGGAACGGACCCGAATATTCGTTCGGTGGGTTGGTATTCGATTTGAAAATTTGACATGTGAATATTCGTGGTTTTTTTTGTTTTTTTTGCACACCTGGTTTCCCTGCGAAACGGTTGTCATTCCCCGCAGAATAAGGCCGGCGACTGGCTGCGTGAGCGTCTCAGCTGCCTGGCGTGTCCGTTTTTATTTCGGCTCCCATATTTAACAGGTTGGAGTTGGAGACACGCATCTCAGGCGCGTTCGGGACTCGCGGAAAACGGTGCATGCTAGAAATAGAACCGACGTGTGTTCCAGCAACTGGAGTGTTCTCTGGCTAGAGCGCAGAACAGTGGAGTTTGTATGGAGCGAAATGCATGTCTGAGCTTGTGTTTTGTTGCTTTGACATTGTGGAAAATAGAATAATAGAAACAAAATGTATTAGCATTTTACCCGTTATTATCAATCTAAATTAATCTCGTTTTTAATTTAACTTAATTTCGTTTTTTCTTTATTTAAATTTCATTTTTCTTTATTTAAATTTCATTTTTCTTTATTTAAATTTCGTTTTCTTTATTTAAATCTATCCTTACTGTGCCAATTTGTTAGTCAGAAAAATATTAGACTACCTTAAAAGTATTGCTTAATTTAACAGACCTGTGTGTGTGCGTTTTATATCACTAGTGCAGTGTCCGTTCTTGGAGCAAGCCCTGCCTGCGTGAGGAGTGCCACTTCCCGCTCGTCCTGTTCTGATTGTAGTTTACTAAAAGTTTCTTAATTCTGAATGTGTCGCGTCTCGCGTGTCCATCTATATTGCACCAAATGCGACACTGCACTCCCTTGTTAAGTCGATTGGATGAACGGTTCTCAAAATAATAAAAATGCAAACGGACATACAGACACAGATTCCTGCCTTTATTAGAGAGAAAAACATGTTCAGCCCCTCTCTCCGAAGCTTCGAATAGTCGATGTTCATTACTACCGAAGCTTCGAAGCTCAAAAAAATGGTATTATATAGCCCTGAACTTCCTCTTACAAGGCTATTCCTGAATTCAGTATTATTCTGGGGGCCGGATGGAAATCGTTGGCGGGCCGGATTTGGCCCGCGGGCCGCCAGTTGACGTTCCATGCAGTAAACTGATGTCCCCATCTTTTACTCTCACAATGAGCTTATATTAATTTGCTACATTAGTAGGGCCATATGATTTCCACGATGCAGAAAACATGGATGGAATCGTGGAATCCAGTCATAAAAACGGAATTTACTGTGTAGCGCTGGAATTTCATGGAATTTGTCTTATTTTTGATGAATAAATATAAAAACAGGCCAACGTCAAGATGATTTAAATATGAATGTTCTGCATGTTCATTGGATTACCAGAAAGTACACAACACAGAGTTTGTGAATGAAATTTTTTAAATTATTATTATTTATTAATTTACATTTGGAAAAGCTGTGCTTCCTGGATAAACCTGCCCCTGTTGGTTTGGCAGTAGCTTGCTTGCCCTACACAGTAACCTTGTTTCATTTCTTAAATCAAGTTATATATATTTGTGTTATTTAAGTTATTTATAATAAGTTTACTGTTAAGTGCACTGATGTCAGACTCATTTTGAATAATTGTTACATTGTTAAATACCCTGCCTCCACTACATAGGCATATATTTGTCACATCATTATAATAATAATATAAAAATGTAATGTTTTTGTATCATCACATTTGAGTTATCCTTGCAAAAAATGTTTATGTATATATATATATATATATATATATATATATATATATATATATATAAATATATATAATATTCTGTTTATGTAGGCTATATACTGTATTCTATATACAGTACCAGTCAAAAGTTTGGACTAATGAGAAGTGTGTCCAAACTTTTGGCTATACTGTACTATAATATAGCCTATACATAAAGAATATCGGTCGATATATCGGTATCAGCCTTTTTTTACTTCCTAATATCGGCATTAGGATATTAGTAAAGATCATGTTCCATGAAGATATTGTGTAAATCTCCTACCGTAAAAATATATCAAAACTTTTGATTAGTAATATACATTGCTAAGAACTTCATTTGGACAAATTTAAAGTGATTTTCTCAGTTTTCAAATATTGTCCCCCTAACGAACCATACATCAATGGAAAGATTATTTATTCAGCTTTCAGATGATTTATAAATCTCAGTTTCCAAAAATTGACCCTTATTACTGGGTTTGTGCTCCAGAGTCATGCATATAAATATTACTAAACAGAAGCATATTAAATATTATTTAAATTTCACTTTCAAATTATTATAATTTTTTTTAAATTTCATTTAAATAATTACATTTATATTTTTATCTACTAAAATTGAAGTTTGTTGAATGAACAAACAAACAAAAAAATAAAGGTTTAAAAAATAAGCTTAATTTTTTTTAAATTTACTTACTGTAATTATTGTTAATGGCGTGTCAGTCATTAGTGTATTGTTCAGTTGTGTGCAGGTTTGATCATATCCAGCTTTACTGAGTGTCTCAAACTCTCGGTCGTTGTTTGATCTCAGGGATACGTTCGTTCCTGTAGATATACAGCCGTCTGGATCTCCCAGCTGGGCTTGTTATGGTGTCAGCGAGACGCAGGGATCATAAAGCCGGAGTAGATATGTCCTGCGGGATCGCTGCTCAAACCTAACACATGCACGGCTGATTGAACACTTCCTTCATTACATGAAGACATCGGTTCAGGACAGCGTCTCTGTATTACTGCACTGGGAATCCACAGCTCTACTGACAGAAAATATTACAGAGTTCATTTATTAGAAAGCCAGACTGCTTTATTAGACGTGATTTGTGTCATCGGCATGACTCTGATTGGATAGACTTATGTGAGGGAAGAGTTTTGAACTTTCTGAACTCGTACTTTAGGGAAAGTCGCAGCATATCTTTGTGATATTTCAAGAATGCAAGCATATGCAGTGGATATCTGGCATTAGTTTGCCTTGCTTACCTGTCAAACAGTCCAAAAATAGTCTAAAAGTTTGGCATCCATGAGAAATTAATACTTTTATTTATTAAAGATGGATTAAACTGATCAAAAGTGACCGTAAAGGCATTTATAATGTTACAGAAGACTTCTGTTTCAGATAAATGCTGTTCTTTTGAAACTTCTGTTCATCTGTGAATTCTGAAAAATAAGATGTATGAAGAAATATCGCACAGCACGACTGTTTTCAACATTGATGATAATCAGAAATGTTTCTTGAGCAGTAAATCATCATATTTTCATGATTTCTGAAGATCATGTGACACTGAATACTGGAGGAATGATGCTGAAAATACAGCGGAGCATCACAGAAATACATTACACTTTAACACAGATTCACACAGAACACAGCGGATTTAAAAATGTATAATGAAAGTTTTATTGATTTTATATATATATATATAATTTCAAATAAATGCCCCCTTGGTGAGTAGGAAAAACTTCTTTTATAAACATTTAAAAAATCAGATTGACTGTCTAAATGTATTTCTTTCATACTTTGGACATCTTACAGTTTTTCTAACTTTCCTGCACTTTTGATTGATTTGGATATTATATTTGTTGTGTTGAAAAACACCCGGTCAAAGTTTTACATTTTGTTGACTGATGATTAGATGATACAATTTGAATACTTTTAAATTAATTCTATTTTATTTAAGATAAAGTAACATAAAATAAATATTGAATTTAATTTTTATTTAATTAATTTCACCATTTTATTTTACTTACGATAAAGTAAAAAAAAAAAACATTTTATTTTTAAATAAAAATAAAATCTTATTTCATTTTTTATTAAATTATTTTATTTCGTAAAGTTAATTTATATTATTTTTTTTACCTTTTTATTTGTTTTACTTACGATAAAGAAATGTTATTTTTAAGTACTTTTTTATTTTATATAAGATTATAAAATCTAATAAAAAAAATTTCATACATTACATAATACATTACATTTAATACATTTATTTTATTTTAAACAGGCAGCGGAGACTGATGTCTCATCATTGTTTCCTGACTATTTCGGGTCGATTAGTGAGTTTAACTGTTTACATATCAACACTCAACTGATTGCATGTTATCTGTGTCTCCAGATTCTGCTGTATATTTCCACACTTCAGATATATTACATGATCTAATCATACTGCATTAGTGAGTGATATGGGATCAGTAATAATTTGGTTTGTATCAGACGCATGCAGTTGAGCAGTTTCATCATCACAGTGTTTCTGGCGAGAAACGTCTCATTGACGGTTAATGTTTTGACCTAACAAGCCCTCGGGTCTGATCCGTGTCTGGCAGCGTCTCTGTAACCCTCCACACACAAAAGACTTGATTCTTTTGACCGAGCAGCTTTGGAAAAAGTGTAGCTGGAATTTGCTAAAAGTCGGCGCAGGCTTTTGTTTTGCTGGGATAAAGGGATACGAGCGTCTGATTTGAGCGCTTGCCAGTCGCTGTGTTTTCCTCTATTGTAGTGCGTGCCGGGTGAGGAGAGGTTATAAGGGTCGCGACGCTCCAGACGAGCTGGAAGTGCTCTAATCCCTGAACAATAGCCTTTATCCCGGCTGACAGCGCGGATGTGAACCACTCTCCTCGTGGATCCAGGTGTCAGATCAGCGCTGATCAAACCCCGCGCAGATTTACAGGACAAAGAAGACAGACGCTTTGTGTTTGGGAGACTTTCTTCAAGTGTTGGGTGTGAAGCACAGCTGGGTTAGATGGCTAGAGAAATACATCTCAAATGTATTCATAAAATGTATAAATAATTCTGAATTTAGTTTTTATATTTGCTCTGGATGTTTTGTTCATTGAGAGGAATCAGATAAAAAAATCAGCAAGGAAATTTTTTTTATAAATGTTTCCTTGTTTTCAGTAAATAAACCAGGAACAATTTTACATTTATTTATTTATTTATTTATTTATTTATTTATTTCAGTGTGTTATAAATTATTCATAATTGATGCATTTTCTTTTGTGTAGTCATTCATTCAAGTTTTTTGTTTAAATTGTATTTATTTAAATAAATAAATAAAACAAAATATATAAGCAGAAAAAATTATAATTTATTTGTAATATGTGTCTTATATTAGTCATTCCTATAATTTATTAGTCATATATATATATTAGTGCTGTCAACGTTAACGCGTTAACGCATGCGATAAATCTTTGTCTGGTTTAACGTGTCAAAATATTTAACGCAATTAACGAAGCATCCGTATTTTCTGCCATCCGTTGGCTAGCTTTACATTATATGATCACGCTCTTATTCATTTAAATGCTTTTAAACATTTCAAGCACGGCACACACACACACACACACACACACACACACTGCATAGACAGGGCGCCAGAATCCAGTTCTCTTAAGCGCTTGAACTAACAATAAACATCCCAAAGTGCCAGTTTTGTCGATTATCCTCATAAGAGCAATCTTAAACGATTTATATAAAGTCTAAAATGAACAAATAGAGTTGTGAGAGAATGAGGCGAGATCCATAGACAGTATATAAACGGTGAGATCCGCGTGTCTGTCTGCTCTTAAAGGGACAGCAGCCAATAAAGCTTCCTGTCAGTAAAGTTAAAGAACAAAGGGAACAGAGAAAATGACTCGCTGCTCTTGACTAAATAACTTTTGTAGCTTTAATAAGGATTAACTATTTAATTTATAGTTTATGCAGTGCAGACTGCATATAACTTTATTAAATTTCTGTATATTTCCTAACTGTTAAGACAGGAAGGGCAGGAGTAAACATGACATTTATTATGGGTTTATGTTAGCATTGTTTTAAGTTTACTTAAGTTAAAAACTGTTATATTTTTGAAGCCTAATAATAAATGTAAAAAATAAAAAAAATCAGTAGCTGTATTAATATCAGTAATACTGGCCTTCATTCATAAAAAGATGCCATTTAAACAAGTATTTAAAATATACTGTCTTTATGTTGTTTCTACATTAATTTGATTATCTGTGAAATTATTACATTAAAAAATATATTAAAAACGTACAAAACATTTCTTTTTTTATTGCGATTAATTGCGATTGATCACAGAACAAATGTGTGATTAATCTAGTTAAAGTTTTTAATAGATTGACAGCAGTAATATATATATATATATATTATTAACATAAATTTTAGCATTTTTGAACTTTTTAAAGACAAATAAAAGACGATGATGACAAACAGGTTTATTGCATTTGAAATTAACATTTTGTAATCATCTTAATGTAAGTACAGTAACTCCTTATTGTGGTAAGTAGTATAATAATGTATAGTACTTGATGAACATGGAAACAGCTCATGTTTATTGCACACATGAATAAGACACACTGTACATTTAAAACTGAGCTGTCAGGACGCTGTTGCCTTCTTTAGCCGGTGTTTGTGGCCTGAATCACAGTCGTCGTGTGTTTAGATGAGTTTAGTCAAAGGTTCAGGGATAGATGTCCAGCCTCCTGCATTCCTGATGAAAGCAGTGCAGCGAGTCACTCGTCCACTTCGAAGGGTGCAAAGACTGGACTCTATTTGATCTGAACACAAACTCCAGAATCAGACAAACATTTAGTTTTATATGAGGGAGATCAGCTGCTCTGAATCTCAAAGGTAAGAAAAGCTGCTCACGTTGGCGCAAAATATATTTCTATAAAATAGTCAGTAAAATAGTTATTTATTTATTAATTCATCCAGTTTTATAAGTAAATATAAAATCAAATATTTTGGCTAAATTATTATAATAATTTATTATTATTATTATATAGTTTAAAAAAATATTAATACATTTATTTAATTATTATTATTTTTTAATCAATTAATCTTTATTCAGTATAATTTAATATATAAAACAAAGTAAATATATATATATATATATATATATATATATCATTTATTATAATATTTAATTTATATCATTTATATACAACTTATATAATCATTCATTTCAAATTATTTTTATTTGTATATATAAAGTACATATAATACAATTTAGCAAATTTTTTAATTAAATTTAAGTCAAATTATGTTTAATGCAGTTTATTTATAGACTAAATAAAATATAATATAATAAAATATCTAATCTAAATAATTTTTAATTAATGTAATATTTTTTATAATTTATGTATTTTATATAAATCTTATAATTATTTCATTTATAATTACATTTTATTTGTATGTATCAAATGCATAATATATATTAGTAAACTTATTGTAATTTATAACATGTATACAGTATAATATAAATATTTTTAAGTGATTAATTTATTTTATATAAATCTTATATAATTTATTTATAATTTCATTAATTTTTAATTAAATCTTATTTGTATGTATAAAATATATAACAAAATAAATTATTACAATTATTTATTGTAATTTGTAATTTTTACATATTATATAAATCTTTTATAAATTATTAATTTATTCATTTTAATACAGTTTTTATTTTATTTTAATTTATAAAATATATAATAAAATATAGTAGCAAAAGTGTAATTATATCTAACTTCAATTGTAAGATTTGTGTGCTGGAGGCGTTTCACTGAATGTTGTTGATTTATGAGAGTTTTTGTATGAATCAGACGTCTGATGCTGGTTTTCTTGTTTTTGCTGTTGCTGACTGGTTATCCTGCGCTTTAGTGTTGAAGTGGTGATTTCTAGCAGTTCCTCCACGGAAGAGTGCGAATGAAATGGATTTCTGTAATTGCCGTCCCATTAACGAGCTAATTAAACAAGGAGTGTTGCAACCCGAGGCGTTATTGAAATGACTGGTTCACGCTCGAGTGGAGCCCTTAATAGAGCGCAGGTACGAGCCGAGGGTTCAGACGTTCGTGTGTGTCATGATTTCTTCAGTGTAAGTGTGTGACGCTCGACTAACACAATGCAGCTCGTTACGATTCTCTTCAGACTGATTGAGCAGCTGCTGGAAACTCTCGTGCCATGAATTGTGGTCTTGAGACTCAAAATTGAGTTCTTGAAGTGTTTGCACTCATGCATTTGCTTTTAAAAGGCATTTAATATTCTGTAATGTTATTGATTTGAATGCAGTGACGTTATCGGATGAGAAGAAAACTTTTGTCTTTTTTAGAGCTGCTTTAAAGCTGAAATTGAAGTTTTTATAATTGAAATTTGATTCATTGACACTGTTATTGAACTGAACTGAATTGATCTGAATAAGACAACACAGAGCTGCAATTTAATTTGTTTCATAACTGATGAATTTTGCAACGTTTACACTGTTATTGAACTGATCTGAATCAACATTGAATCTGAATTGAGCTGAATAGTTAAGTTCTTGTGAAATCTGGTATTGCTTCCCAAATTCAATTTTCCATTCATTTTTAATTTTTCTCGACTTAAAATTAATGGTTAAATAAAATCGATTGCAATAATAAAAGTTGTTTTTAAAACTTGTTTAAGGCCCTATGAAATGGTTTCCCTTAAAAAACAAATCAAATTCTGTTTTTATTTTCCAAGTTGTCTTACTGTTTAAATTTTTTGATTAAATTTTAATGGTTTATTTAATTTTTCATAATCAAAAAGCATTTCTAATTAAGTTGAAACTTTAAAACCTAATAATTTATAAAAGAATTTAAACTACCAGTCAAAAGTTTTTAGACAGTAATATTTTTTAGGTTTTTTGTAAAGAATTCAAGCCTGCCATACAAATTTATTATCAAAAACAGTGGTAATCAATGGAGGCGAATTTATTTTATTTTGTATTTTTTTGGCAGGGTTACAGTTCAGATAAAGGTTAATAATAACAATACTTATTATTTTTAATGATTGAATTCATTTGTTAATTAACATTTACATAGAGAGGTCACTTTAAAATAGCAATATTTATATATCACAATTTCTCCAAATTAAACTAAACTTTTATTTTGTTATTTTGTCCTGAAGTTTCTCTTTTTGTATGACGTGATGGTAAAATGTTAATAAAGTTACAGAACAGCTCTGGAAAATTACACTGAATGAGCATTAAATCAGATTTTTTATATATATATATATAAATTGAACACATTTCATTGATGAATTTTTACAACATCAACACTGTTGTTTTATCACTGTGCAGCTGCTTTTTGTAGAAATTAATGTGACTTGACTTGTGTAGAGTATTTTAGGCTTTACAGTTCTGAAACGATGAAGTGTGTGTGTGTGTGTGTGTGTGTGTGTGTGTGTTCCTCGTTTTCCCTGAATAGTTAAAGCAAGACTCTCATCTGATTTTTTGATTAATTCTTATATTCTTGAAAATTGAAAAGTGGGCAAAAAAGTCAATTAGGTTATGTAAATAAGGCGTAAGTGGCTGTTTGAAGTGTGTTAAATTGTTTACCCTGTGTTAAATGTGGGCCGTATGTAAATGTAGACGCTGTGAACTGAAATTCAATAGAGTTTGATGCGGGACGCTGCTTGCTGAGGGATGTTTCTCATCCCTGAACACCAAACACACACACAACACTGACATTTACCTTCCTGCAATGAACACACTCGATGAGACGAAGCCGCTTCAGTGTGTGTGTGTGTGTGTGTGTGTGCGCGCAGCTGTACAGAGAGTTTGGCTTGCGGCTGTTTCTGAGTGCAACCGTCTCCAGACTCAGGAGCTGATGAACGATGATAAACACACACACACACACACACACACATGCAGTGGGCTAATTACAGGTGTGTTTGATGGAGTTCACCTTCCTCCAGGCGTCTCGACAGGAGCGTCACACGGCTCTTTTAGCACCGTTACCTCGGCCCTCTTTTGTTCTGTGACTGATGATTTTGTGGGTCTTTATTTATTTATTTGTTTGTTTATAATAGCTGAAACTGGTAGCTAGACAGCAGGCACCTGATACAAGAAATAAATAATAAATTCAGTATATAATATAATATAATATAATAATTCAAAAGTTGATAATTTTTGTCCAAAAACGTTTTTTTTTTTTTTTAATTAGATTAGAATAGATTAGATTAACATTTTTATATTTAGTATATTTAATAAAACAAGTTTTATTATTTACTGATAACACTGGGAGATTTTTATTTATTTATTTATTTATGTATTTAATGGCTGATACTTATATCTAAATAACAGGGTGGCTATTACATTACATTATTTTATATTTTATTGTACTGCATTGTACTATTTTACTATTCCATATTTGAAAGACTGTTTCAATTGTTATTTGGTTGTTAATTAGATAACGTGACAGATAAATCAGCCTGAACACTACACCAGCCAATCATTGAATTATTTATGGCCATATAGTTTAATTAATAAAATTTCTACACAAAAATTATTAATTTGTTTGTATTTCTGGTGTGAATTCAGGAATCAAGAGCTGCATTCTCTGTTTTCTGGAGTATAAATGGAAAATAATTCCCATCTGTAAATGATATGAAAATTATTTTCACGACATTAACAGAGAGTATGTGAGAAAGAGAGCGTTGCCTGAAATTCTGACTTTCTGAATTATTTGATGCATTGTTACATTTTTTCGTAGTATTTGTCCTGCACAATTTATTTCTTTAACTCCATGAATTGTTATATTACATACAAAAATTTTTTTTTTAATTGTGAGTTAACATTTCACAATTCTGAGTTTATAACTTGCAACTATGATATATAAACACAGGATTGCAGGATATGACTCTTCTCAATTCTGAGAGCAAAAGTCTGAATTGTAAGATATAAATGTGCAAATGAGAGGAAAACGAATTGTGGGACAAAAAGGTCACAAATACCTTTTTTTATTTTGTAGCAGAAAAAAATGAATTGCGAGATGTAAACTTGAAATTAGGAGAAAATTAAATAATTTTCCATTTATATCTTGCAATTCCTTTTTTACAGAAACAGTTAAATAAGAATCACTCAAAAAATTACATTATAAACTGATTTTTCAGATGATCTAAAGCAGTAGTCAACCGATATATCGGCCGATATTTGCCATTCAATTTTTGTATTAAATGTTATTATTAAAACTTTTCTGTTTGGCTGATGTTTCAGAAGCTATACTTTTATTTTGATATCATATATATATATATATATATATATATATATATATATATATATATATATATATATATGAATATTCACACACTTATACATGTGTGTATATACATATATATATATATATATATGTATACGTGTATGTGTGTGTGTGTGTGTATGATATATAGAGTCTGTATATGTGTATATATATATATATATATATATGTATATATATAATTAAATATATATCGGTATATCGTCATCCTGCTCCTAAGATATCGGCAGCGCCCAGAAAAATATCAGTATCGGTTGATAACTATTTACAAGATAGAGGTGCATTGAAATCATTGTAACATGCATGATGCATGATGGGATGTGTAAAAGCTAGCCTACATGAAAAGACAAACCCGATGTTCCTCTCTTGATTTTGCATGCATTAATACAGCGGCTGATTGATTCTCATGGGACACACTGACTAAATTAAAAGCCTCACTTTACTGAACCTGGAAGAGGTCAAGTTTCTCATTAACTATCAGTCATCAGATGCTCACATTATACAGCACACCCTGTTTAACCTCATTTTTTTGTGTTTTTGTTCGTGCTGTGCTCAATTACTTCAAACTTCACCCGGTCAGAGCCACTGTCTGTGAACGCTTGCACTTTTTCACTCTCTTCTCTGCCAGTGTCAGATGTGAACAGTCATAAATTGGTGTCACTCAACAGAAGCTTTATATTTAGACAGGTTGTTTTTTTCTTCATTGCACTCGCTCATTCTCTTTTGCATATGGCTCTTTTAATCATGTGGATGAATTTGTTAATGTTTAGTGCAGTATTTATGGACTCGATGCTGTGCATCAGGGTTAAAGTACCTGATGGGACGCTTGCTTTGTGTCAGCAAATCCAGGGGATTTTAATGCACTTTTATTCAGCACTTTCCTCAATGGTTCTCAGGAGTGAGGAGGTTTTATATGCATGAATAATTCAGCACAACTTTCTCTGCAAACCTGCACTTTACCTCTTATAATAATAGTAATAATAATAGCCTTCTAGCTTTCCATAAGGTGCTTGTAGACTCTATGAGGCTTCTCATTGTCTTTCTGTCCAATAAGCGCTTTGTTTTCACAGATAAATGTGCTTTGTTGTGGTTTTACTATAGTACCACTTACTTTTACTCTGACTGGTACAATATACATGTCTTTGGATAAAAAATAAACATCTAATATATGCATAAATCTAAAGTGGAGCAAAGATAATAAGCTTGACATTAATAGCTGATTATGTTTTTATTATTTTTTCATGATCAGTAACCAAAATAATAGCAGATATTGTAAATGTAAGATGATGTGTATTCATAAAGATAAAGATAAAAATCTGAATTCATATATAATGTTTTATTTGATCAAATCAATCAGTGGACTTGAAATGATATAGAAATATTTGACAGCAGAATGCTGTCAGTGACCAGTTGTGACTAATTAGTTATTTATATTAACATTTATATTGAAACTAATTAATTTAGCAGATGCTTTTGTCCAGAGTGACTTATAAATGAAGAATGCCATACGAATATTTATTATAAGTCACAGTATTTGATGCACACAGTGGCAAAAATAACAAATAAATTGATAAAAAAAAGATAAAAATATTTTAATGGACTATTTTTACTATTTATTTTGTTTTATTAATTTTATTTTTATTATTTAATTAACAAAACAAAAACTTATAAATAAATTCTAAAACATTAATAATCAATAGCAAACAAATAAATAATCAAATATTAGATTTTATTTGATTTCTAATTAATTATAGTTATTTAATAAATCAAACTAAACAACAAGTAAATGCATTTTAAAAAGCAAAAAAATATATGAAAATGGTTTTCATTTATTAATTTTACATTTTTTATTTTTTATTTAGATTTTTACTGATTATTAATTAATATATTTATTTTCCATTATAAGAAATTATAAAACTGATATTTATTTTATGACGTTATTTATGTGTAGCTATGGCTGTGGTTTGGTTGAAGGTCTGTGTTTGCCTTTGGGGATGAATGCAAATATGCAAACCATCTCAATGAGTTTTAGTGTAATAGTAAAAGCAGACAGTTCCTGCACCAGACACTGTTCTTTACCGTGGTGAAATACCACATTATTTTATGCTGCACTCAGATGCATTTGTGTGAGTCAGGAGTTTGAAGTCCATCTGAAGTGCTCATAAGATCTCTGTTTGCTAATGGAGTCTAAAACACTGTAAATGAAGCTCATCGTTACTTTTTAAAAACACACATGGATTCTGGTCAATTTAGACATGGAAATATTAAAACTGAAAAAAATTAATTTTGCATGATTATTATTTTTATTATTATTATTTTTTTTAAAGAAGTCTCCTCTGCTCAGCAAGGCTTCATTTATTTAATTAAAAATATTGTAAAATTGTGAAATATTATTCTGATTTAAATCAGCTGTTTTCTGTGTGAATCTCTGTTAAAGTGTAATTTATTTCTGTGATGCTCCGCTGTATTTTCAGCATCATTCCTCCAGTCTTCAGAACTCATTAGTTACTGAATGGTTTTGAAAGAATGGTTTTATAAGGGATCTGTTTCTTGTTAATCTCAGTTTTGCTGTGGTTCTCTCATGAAGCGAGGTGTTTCGTAAGCCGTGATTAAGAGCGAGGTTCACTGGAGCTGGATCTCTCGTCTCACCTGAGAGCGCAGCGATGAAGCTGAAGCTAATCTCTCCGTCTGAAGTCAGCTTCTGTTCATCTCATCTTAAAAATTCATGCGTCTTGCCTCGCAGCACTTTGGCCTCAATCTTTAATGGAGCAATTATAAAGGTTAGACGCTGATACGGAGCTCATTGATTAGCTGCTGTTGTTTCATCCACTGCTTCCTGCTCTTTTATTGCTCTTCCTGTGTTTCTGTGGCTTTGAATCGTTTGAATAGGAGAGAATAAAGAGCGGCTGAATGAATACGTGTGAATAATAATTAGCATGTTTTAGATTCGCCTGCAGAAAAGGTGCCATGAAACCTTCACGATGTGTTAGATCTTGTGATTGTGTGATAAATGTTTCGATTTCTGACGGTCTTTTTGGGTGGATGTTTATTGAGTGATGAGTTTGTGATTAGTGATGATTACTAACCCTGTCCTGCAGATGAGGATTAGATATTTTATTGTATTTTCATTTTTCTCTCTCCAGTTTTGCAGGCGAATCACTGCATGTTGGTTAGAAAAACTGGAGGGAAAAAAGAAAGAAAATACAATAAAATATCTAATCCTCATCTAGTTAGTTTGGGAATTTTCTGGATTATTATTATTATTATATATATACTTCAGACATATTAAAGAAATTTATATTTTTTACATCGTGTCACTAATTAAACAACTAAAAGAAAATTGCAAATTGCTAAACGCCGTATGAAAATTGTGGGGAAAAATCAAATTTCGCATGATAAAATTGTGATTAAATTGTCATTTAAAATGATTTTTTAATTCAAGTTTTTAAAATCAAAATGTTTATTTTATTTGCATTTTAAAAAATTATAATAATTATTAATTTAAATAATATAATACTTTAACATACAAGTTATGTAATTTTGTTAAAACATTTTAAATAAGAGTATAAATTTCAGCATTTTTAAATGTTAAACCACCACACTTTTATTTTGACGTGTATAAATGAACACAGTGGCACACTTCACTCTGAAACACACAGTGTATATTTTGTATTTTGTAATAATCCAGTGTAGTATTTGTTTGTGTTGGTTTAAGCTTTGAAATAAATCCAGACGGGTTTGATGCAGCAGTGAAGGGCTCTTGATTAATCTCTGGAGTGTTTTGTGTTTGAGCTTCATCTTTTCTCCTCGTGTCTGTCACCTGCTCAGGTTTTATTAAGTTCGGAGCGATGGATTAATGCAGCGGAGCTGGGAAATGCCCTCGTCACTCATGAGCTTACAGGGCTAATTTCTCTCTCTTTTAATGCATTTTTCTCTTTTCTCAGCAGGAGAAGCTTTAGCGGTCTGATCTCCAGCACTAGCCGATGATTTCCTCTTTCTGAACGAGCTGCGTGTCGCGCTGAAAATCATAAATCAGCGCTGACAATTACGTGCTGATGTCCTTTCATCCCTCACACTGTCCTTCCTCAAAATTTAAACTATTTTATTTTATTTTATTGCATTTATTTATTTCTAAATGCATTTAAAAGTGGGTTTTATTAACATATACGAATAGAATTATGGAAATAACTCCAATAAACTTAATGCAATTTTTTGATGCTTCACTTTTCACATTTTTTCGAGGGTTTTTTTTTTTTTTTTGTAATAATATTGTTTCGTTTTTTTTTAAATTGGTGAACATTAAAATAAAATATATATTTAATTAAAATGTACATGAAATAATGAAAGTAATTAAAACAAACTAAATGTAATTTTTTTTATGTCTTCTTGGTGCTTTACCTGCAGTCGGTCCAATTCAAAATGTCAAAATCTTTTCAAATATATTTTTTGTTTTTGTTTTTATCAGCGATCTTTACAATAAAATAGATCTTTGATTGGCAGACTGAGTAACAATGTTGCCAGATTTGAGCTGTAACTACTTATTTTGAGACCAAATATAGTTAAGTTATTTGTTTTCAGCTTATAGTTCAGAAAAATTAATTTTACTTGCAACTTTGGTGGCTGGGCTTTTAAAGAAAAGTCTAATAGAAGAAAAAGTTTATATCTCGTAGAAAATTGCCTGTAAATTTCTTAAAATTAAATTTTTAAAAATGCGGTTTGCTAAAAAATGCTATTTGAAAATATTTTCTGTGTAGGTGGTTGCTGGTTGCTTCAGTGCAGCAGTTTTCTTCATTAGTCCTTTAGTAGTTTCACCTCCCCGAAGTCATTTCAATCCCTGTTCTGTTCGGTTTTCCATTAATAATTCATCCCCAAAGTGATTAATATTTTAGGCCTACATGCTCAAGCTCGTAGCAGACAATAGATATGAATTAATAAGGCCAATATATCGATCGCTTGCGTTTTCTTTCTCATGACATGACCATGAACACTTGAGTTTGAGTTCATGAACTTAATGTGCTGATATTGAGTCACTCTGCTTCCTTAATTCATGTTTTTTGGTGTTTCTTTCATCACTGTAGGTAATTATTTTAAAGAAACTAATACTTTTATTTTTCAAGGATGCATGAAACTGATCAAAAGACATTGATAATGTTACAGAAGATTCCCATTTCGAATAAATCCTGTTCCTTTGAACTGTTTTTATTCATCTGTGAATCCTGAAAAAATCTAATGTATCACTGTTTCCACAACAATATTGAGCAGCACAACCGTGTTCAACACTGATAATAATCAGAAATGTTTCTCGAGCAGTAAATCGTCATATTTTCATGATTTCTGAAGATCATGTGACACTGAAGACTGGAGGAATGATGCTGAAAATACAGCGGAGCATCACAGGAATAAATTACACTTTAACAGATATTCACACAGAAAACAGATGTTTAAAACTGTAATAATATTTCAAATTTTTACTGTATTTTTTTATCAAATAAATACAGCTTCTTTCATCAACAAGTCCAAAACCTTTGAAATGTTAGCGTGCATATAGAATATATAAAAAATGTATTGCCTGCATGGGGTTTGTTGTGAATGCTGTCAGGCTTTGGTGTTTTTTGAAGCGTGTTGTGAGACGCAGAGGTGTGCCGCTCGTCCTCCTGTGTTTTTCTCTTGTTCTGTGTTTGTTAAGCAGCTCCTGAAGGCATCAGGTCTGCTGCGGCTCAATATCTATCCATATCTGTGCGTAATGCAGTTGGGATCGGACAAACAGACCGGAGTAAAAGCAGAAGGAACCTGTGGCACTGAGAGGAGTGGAGTTTAAACTGTGTGTTAGCAGGTGCTTTCGTCTAAATCCACTTTCTGTCCTCCACATCATATCTCCTCGAAACAGGGCTCTTATGACAGAACTAGTGCACACTAGAGTATTCAGTGACAGACTCAGTATGTTTGTTTTGTTTGATAGCGCTGGTTGTCTGGGATGAAAGATATTGTTGTATAAATCATGTCTCATTGCTGATCATCTCTACAGATGTTGCTTAAATGAGCAGCATTCTGCACATCTCATGAAATGCATCTTTTCTTAAATATGCATTTCTCTTTTCTCTTTTCCTCCATCCACACTCTGAATACTGAATACTATTAAATACAGATATACACAAGTACAACACAACCCCACACGCACACTATATATTTATATATAAAGCAAGAAGAGTTTGGTTTCAAAATGCGAAAAAATTCAATTTTTATTATTGTATCTGGTCTGTATTGAAAAGTAATTTTTTTATTTTACGCAGAATGCAATACTCCCAGAGTTTTTAGGTCATGTATTCTCCCTTTTTTTTTTAAAACCGCGACAAACGCCAATCTCCGTTTTTTTTACATAATGCGATATATCCGCTCAACCAATCACAGTGCACCATTCCGCGCACTGTAAGCGGTAACAACCAATCACAGCGCACCATTCCACACACTGTAAAAGGTAACAACCAATTACAGCGCACCATTCCACGCACTGTAAATGGTAACAACCAATCACAGCGCACCATTCCACGCACTGTAAGCGGTAACAACCAATCACAGCGCACCATTCCACGCACTGTAAACGGTAACAACCAATCACAGCGCACCATTCCACGCACTGTAAATGGTAACAACCAATCACAGCGCACCATTCCACGCCCTGTAAATGGTAACAACCAATCACAGCGCACCATTCCACGCACTGTGAACGGTAACAACCAATCACAGCGCACCATTCCACGCACTGTAAATGGTAACAACCAATCACAGCGCACCATTCCACGCACTGTAAATGGTAACAACCAATCACAGCGCACCATTCCACGCACTGTAAATGGTAACAACCAATCACAGCGCACCATTCCACGCACTGTAAATGGTAACAACCAATCACAGCGCACCATTCCACGCCCTGTAAATGGTAACAACCAATCACAGCGCACCATTCCACGCACTGTAAATGGTAACAACCAATCACAGCGCACCATTCCACGCCCTGTAAATGGTAACAACCAATCACAGCGCACCATTCCACGCCCTGTAAATGGTAACAACCAATCACAGCGCACCATTCCACGCCCTGTAAATGGTAACAACCAATCACAGCGCACCATTCCACGCCCTGTAAATGGTAACAACCAATCACAGCGCACCATTCCATGCCCTGTAAATGGTAACAACCAATCACAGCGCACCATTCCGCGCACTGTAAATGGTAACAACCAATTACAGCGCACCATTCCACGCACTGTAAATGGTAACAACCAATCACAGCGCACCATTCCACGCCCTGTAAATGGTAACAACCAATTACAGCGCACCATTCCACGCACTGTAAATGGTAACAACCAATCACAGCGCACCATTCCACGCCCTGTAAATGGTAACAACCAATCACAGCGCACCATTCCACGCACTCTAGACAGTAATGCTGGCTCTGAATACACCCAGCATCCTAGTTTTCCTCATCTACTTTGTAGATTTGTATATGTGTGTGTGTGTGTGTGTATATATATATATATATATATATATATATATATATATAATAATATTGTGATTCCAGTTTCAAAAACTGGATGTTCTTCTAATTTTGCTAATTTTTTTTCTTCTATTTATTTATTTTTCCCCAGTTGCTCATGATATATTGTAAAATAATTTCTACAAATATATAATTATAAAAAATGTTTTATAATATAATTGTAGAATGTCTTGTCTGACACCTATTTTCACAATTTAAAGCAAATAAAATTAGGATTTATTTTAGAGCTTGACATAAATAGAAAAACTGTCATTTTCTATTCTATTTGATTTTAAGCATTTGGATGAATTTTCTAGAAATTCTTTTAAAGATTACTGTATATCATAATGATACAATGCTTAATATATTATTCACTGCGTTTAATGTTTATACATATTCATGTGTTGTTAAGAGACAATCAAACTACTTTTTGTTAACAAATTTTGGTTAAGAGAACAAAAATGTTAAGAAATTGATTACATCCACATGTAGTTGTGGTGTGGACTTTTGCTATTCTCACAGAACTATGATTATCAAAACTTTATTTTTACATTCATGCATTTGGCAGATGCTTTTATCGGAAGCGAAGTACAACAGAAGATCAAAATGGTTATTTATATAGCTGCCTTAAGACTGTGGAAGTTCTGGTTCCTCAAAGAAAATCTTAATTTAGATCTGTGTCTGCAGATTTTAAAGCTTGTTTTGTCTTATTTTAAATAAACTGAGATCGGTTTTAGGTCATTTTAATGATTATGCAAAGCACTAGTTTGAGTTTAAGGTGTAATAGTAAAACCAAACCGACACAGATGTGAATGGAATAATGAATGTTTTCTAGTTCTTTAACTAGTTCTCTGGTGATACTCGTGTTAAAGGAGTAAATCTGTGGTGCTGGAGGTTTCTGACGTATCTCTGAATATCAAGTGCTCTGAGATCCAGGCCCCACAGATGATTTTCAGGGGTATGTGTGTCTGTTCTCCTGCTGTTCTGCTCACATGATGCCTCTAGATGCCTTCCGGAAGGATAAACAAAAACACGCTGTCAGTCTGGAGCTCCAGCGAATGCAACCTGTACAGACGTGTGCTGTTTTAACATTGCACTGAGCCGCGAGTGTGTGAGTGTGTGTGTGTTTCCCTCCAGTAGCATCAAAGCGGACACAAGGGTATCAAAGTCTTAACCCCGCTCCATTAATAATGTGCTGTAAATAAATCAGGGCTGAGCCAGCTGAAGCTCTCCTCCTGCTCCTCACAGGAGATGCTGCTCAAATCAGCAGAAAATCCTGCTTAATAATATATCTGCCTCCTCCAGGCACATCTTCTGGATTCCTTCCTTTAACAGATGCTCGTACGGTTCGGAGTTACTCACCGATGCTTCTGTGGTGTGCACTGTAAAAAAAGTAAAAATGCTACAGTAAAAACTGTTTAACGCGGTAACTTCCCCTGCTATATGTGTGACCCTGGACCACAAAACCAGTCTATAGTGTAAATATTGAAATCTGGAATCTGAGGGAGCAAAGAAATCTAAATATTGAGAAAATCATCTTTAAAGTTGTTCAAATGAAGTTCTTAGCAATGCATATTACTAATCAAACATTAAGTTTTGAGATATTTATGGTAGGAGATTGACTAAATATAGTGTAAAACTGTATTGGACATTACATGTAATTTTTACGGTAGTACACAGTTTTTGCAAGTTTTACAAAGAGCGTATAATTTACAATGAGTAACCGTAAATTGACATTCCCAGAATTCCCTGCATTACGTTTCATACTTTTTTTGTTTCTTCAGCTTTTTTTCAACTTCAGCTTTGTACCTTAAGATTATATATTAAATCTAATGTTGTTGAATTATTGTTTAGTGCATTGTTTGAGTTTCATGTGTGTTATCATGATGGTGTTTAGTGCTTGAGTGAATAACTCTATATATGTTAGGAAGTAAAAGCTGCTTGTGATGGGCTTTGATTATTAGTGTATTATAAACTGATTTCTGTACTTCTGTAGGTTGGTATATCAACATTATATCAGTTAATGTAATTATGGTATTTTAATGTAAATTTAAGTTAAATCTGTTAACCCTAAATTTTGTTAATGTATTTTTTACAGTACAATTGTGCCAACCACAGCTTTTTACTGTAAATTTTGCAGATTTATTTTAGTGTGTGTGTGTGTGAACGTAATACGGATGGATGCTTGGGACTAGTGTTGTCAAAAGACCCGGTACTTCGGTACCAAGTCGGTACTAAAAAAATTAAAATGTAACGGTACCAGGTTTCTTTAAGTACCGGTAGTACCGAGGACCCGTTCAAACCCGGTTCTGGATGCATACATCGCTATGATTTCCGCAAAGCAGAAAACGCGGACGCAATCTCAAAATCCAGTCATGAAAATGAAACTTACATTTTAATATGGACAGTCGCGGAATTTGTTAAGGTTAGCATAAATTAATCAAATCAAATCTCCATATGGAGCAGTATCTGTAAATGTTAAGCCGCAAAAGTTGGTTGAAATCCTGCATGTTCTGCGCGTCTCTGTGTGAATGAATGAATGGTTTGTTTACTACAGACTGAAGCGCATGACGCTTGCAATAATGAGGACATACAACATCACCAGAACAGTTCGGAGTCACTTCACAAGCATTTTACCGTTTCATTTGAGTAAAACCAGTGTCAATTTAAAACTATTCACGGAAAACCGTCAAAACAGCCTCTACATTGCGAGTAAATCACTCGCATATGTGAATACATTTTACTAAGGACGAGTAAATTATGTCTATTGTTAGCCATTGGCTAATAAATTCTTAGATTTTACTCGCCAGTGTGTGTGTGTGTGTGTGTTCGAGGCTATTATAAGATTGGCGCAGATATATTTTCACTCTCTCCATCAAGCGATCTGTACTTTTCAATTCATCTCAATGGACGCACAGTACACCTGTATTTGCCTCTTTTACTGTCTATGGTATTTGCCGAACTGTAAAATCTGTGTGAAGTGGCACGACTCGCCGTCGCTTTGCTGATCGCTCTGTTTCTCAAACATGCAAAGAGAGAGAGCGAGAGTCTTACCACGCTGAATCGACATGCTACATGTAAACTATATTCTTTGTTGTCTTCTCCTGTCAAAATAATGGAGTTCATTTAGAATTATTCATATTTTCGAACAAGCAGAAGATGTGCCGGTTTCTCCGGTAGTGGGCGGAGCTAATGCGCAAATGGCAATTTCATTGGCTGGCGCTCATCTTTTACCGTCCTTGTTTTGATTTCAGCAAATCAGTTCGACCGAACGCAGACAACGTGATTAATATTCATGAACCAGCAGCTCATCAATTCATAGTGCATTGTATATTGTTAGTATGGTAGTAGAATTAGTAGTATTATTATCTTTTAATAATAATTATGATCTATTACTATTTTTTTTTTTACAGAAACCCTCAATGAACAAAAACATCTTAAGCATCACCACCAGTCTTAAGTTCAGATAAATGACAAATATGCATTCATTACAAATTCATTTTTACATAAAGGCATTGTGCTAGAAATATTACTATTATTTAGTAAAATGTATGTGATACTGCTACTACTGTTAATTAAAAATTAATCACAAAATATTTCTTCAATGTTTTAATTTTAATAGCAAATCCCCTTTATTTACCAAAAAATAAAATGTGTTTAAATTTCATAAATTAAAAGACAAATCAAATTTGGGTGAAACTTGTTTACTGTTTTTCATAATTCTATAACTTGTAGAGGAACTTTAAACACAATTGTAAATAAGTATAAAGAATGGCATTGGTTTTATTTTTAGTGATAAAAAGTATTTTTTTTTAATTAGCATATTTTTGTGTTTTGCTTTGGTACCGAAATTGGTACCGAGAACCGTGGATTTTCACTGGTATCGGTACCGAATACTGAAATTTTGGTACCGTGACAACACTACTTGGGACGGTGGTTCTGACTTCAACTAGAAGTTAAAATAAATCTATACAAATTCGTATGTTTGGTTGGATCTGTGCTGTTTGGATGCAGTCATATGACCTTCACACCAATCTGACATTTGATATTGATATAGCTAATATTTTGATATTATGTATTTGCTCTTATGTGTGTTTGTGTGCGTACAGATTTTATTTTTTCAAAACATGATACTGTTAGATTTATTTTATTTTGTTATAAATTGTCTAATTATTAGAAAACGTATTCTTGTTAGATGTTATTTAGAAAATTTGAAATTCTGTTCCGTTGACTTTTTAAGAATGTGATACATTTAAATGTATAATTACAGTTTGAAAATCTCCTGTTGATTCCACAGGAGTTTTTTTTATTTTTTTTTATTACCACTTTTACATTTAAACTTAGTTTAAAAATCGTCTATTGACTCTGTGTTCAGTTTCTGTTTTAGACTGGATACTTTTAAGATTTGATACTCTTTTTAAATTGACACTTTTAAAATGTAATTATAAAAACAAACATGTCAGTGATGCTTCATGAATTCAAAACAATAACTTGCAGTTCAAATATGAGTCTAGACGTTGATTCAGTGATTCATCCAGGTAGAAATGTATAAGAATGATTTAAAATCAGCCATTGTGATCGATCAGATAAGTTTGTATTCTTCAGCAGCTCATTGAATGAAAGCTGAGCGTATGAGTCCACCTCATTCTCAGCATGTCCAGTCAGATGATGCTGTACTACACGTCTTTGACAGAGCAGATATTTTCAGATCTGTTTTCATACCAGATGATGATGATGATGATGGTAATCAGTCTGAAACCCTTCACAGCGAGCAGTGTCTCAAAATCAAAGCCAGATCACAAAACTGTAGGGTTCAGGGAAGGACGGACGATGCTTTCGAGACTGTTGTGTTATGGTTTAGTGTCAGATTTAATGCAGATGCATCGTTCATCTTCACCCACATTGATCTTATTGCAGCCCTCGCGAAGCAGCATCAAATTAAAATCTGTTACTTTCTATCCCAGTTTCATTTTATTATTTAATTTTATATCGTTTTTAAGTGATAACTTTAAGATTAAAGTTTAAAAATCTTCTATTCAGTCTGCATGCATTTTTTTATTTATTAAAGTGATCCTTTTTCAAATTTAAGATTTAATTTCAAACATTTAGATTTAAGCTTGAAGTTTGAATATGGATTTAAATTAAGTATTAGGTGTTTCATTTTGAAAATCTTCTGTTGACTCAGGATTTCAGTTTTTATAAAAATGTTATACTTTAGAATTTAAATTGAAGATTAAAGTTTGAAAATCTTCTTTTGTCTTAATTCTTCTTCTTTAAAACCTGATGCTTTTTATATTAAAGTTTAAATTCTTTAGTGGAATTCAGGTGTCATTCAATGTGTTTTATACAATTATTTTATTTTGTAAGAAGCTATTTAGTAATAATAATAATAATTATTATTATTATTACGTTTAATGTTAAAACTTTAAATTTAGGATTGAAGTTCAGAAACATTTCTTTGACTATGTCCCAATAAAATAATAATAATAAAAAAAACATGGTACTTTTAATTTTCAGATTTAATGAAAAAAAAAAAAAATCAAGATTAAAGTTTGTTTCTATTCAAATATTTAAAAACAAGAAACTTTTAAATGTAAGATTTAAATGTAAAAATGTAAATTTAACAGTAAAGTTAAAAAATCTATTGTCTCTTGACTTTCAAATGTAACTCTTCAGCAATGATGTCACCATTATATTTACATACTGAATTGCAGTTGCATTAACATAATGTTTATAACTTAAAGAATATATAAAAATGTATTTATCTATACCAAACATGTATTTCTCCTTCTGCAAATGTAGTGTATTCTTTTAATCCTTTACTGAAAGAGTGATGCATTATATTTAGACTAGTTGAAGTAAAATAAATATTACTGGAGTACTTTCAACAAGTAAATATCTAAATATTTCAATGTTACCATTAAATTTAATCGGTTACTTGCTTATGTAGCTGTCTGTGATATTTACGGGTTTCTTAACATTTTTCATGTGTAAAATCAAGTGGTTTCAGGCGTTCTCATGCCGCATTATTTGTGTTTTCAAGGGTTTTCAAGCGTTGTGTGCTGGAGTCTTTTGAAGCTTCATGGTTTTCCTCAGACATGTCAGCATTCATTGACCCATTCCTCAATGTACATCGCAGCTGCGCCGTCCTTTCACAGCGCTCTGACAGTAAAGACATGGCCGCTGCCAAATCTCTTCTTTTCTGCTCATGTTTTGACCCTTGTTCTTTGTGTCTCGCTTTTGAAACGTCACGTTCCCATTTGGTGAGTGCGAACGATCCCCAGCCGCCCTCCTGCCAATAAAAGCCCTTCTCATGGCATGAATTAGAGCGTCTAGACGTGAACCTGGCTCTCCTCCAGGCCCTCGAGCCCCCGATCTGCTCATGAGAATGCCTGATGTTAGATGTCCATCGCAGAAGTGATTCAATGAGATCTGCCGGAGTTTGTGTTTCATGAGTTCATAAGGCTGATAGCGTTTCTAAAATAGGATATTAAATGGGAAATCAGCTGCTGTGTGTGGAAAAATGATTCCTTTAACACTAGAGTCAAGATTGTGTGTTTGAGATTGTTAGAGAGTCATTTGTGCATGACTCAGACTCCACTGATCTAAAAGTATTCATTTGTACTGATTAAATTTAATTGACTGATTCATTACTAGGAATCGGTTAGAGAGTCATTTGTTCATGAATAAAACTCCACTTTTCACATTGCGGTCATTAGAGGGATTCAAATTGTGCATTTTAGACTGTTTGTGAGTCTTTTTGACTGATTCATTACTAGGAATCGGTTAGAGACTCATTTGTGCATGTGTCAGACTCCACTGTTCATACTGTATTCACTTGGACTGATTTAAATTGTGGACTTTAGTCTGTTTGTGAATCTGAAAGATTCATTAAATGGAATTAGTTAGACAGTGATTTGTTCATTCAAATTTTCAGTTTTGAAGCTGTTTGAGTCTTTTTTTTACTGATTTGTTGCAAGGAATTGATTAGGGAATAGTAGTCCGTAGTCAATCAATTGACTCAAATTATGCATTTTAGACTTTGTGAGTCTTTTTGACTGATTCATTACAAGGAATTAGTTAGAGAGTCATTTGTCCATGTGTCAGACTCCATTGTTCACACTGTAGTCATTAGACTGATTCATATTGTGAGTTTGACACTGTTTGTGAATCTTTTTGTCTGTCTTATTAGCCATGAGCTTCTTTAAATGCGAGTGAATCCTGGTGTCTCAGTAAGTGTTTTAATGTGGCAGTGAGTGACCTGTGTGTGGACGTGATCGCAGCTGTAATGAGCTCTGTCCATGTGTGTGCTCACTTTAAAGACCATTTATCCTCCCTAATTAGGGAGCAATTGCTGTTGAGCCAGGAGACGAAAGCACTGGGACCTTAAGTTGTTCAAGCGTTAATAACCTGCTATTAAAGAGAACTGAGATCCTTCATCAGACTGATGCAAACCCACAGACCAGATGAGATCAGCTCACTTTAATCATAATGACAGCAGAGTAATTAGTTAATGACTGTTCACACTCTCATTACTGTCACACTTTTACTAGAAGTCGGTCATAAAGCAGAGTAAAGGAATAGATGAGAATTTAATCTCTGTTATTCAGGTCATATGATGGGTTTTCTTTGATAAATAAGTATTGGGTTAATAAATAATTATTAATTATTGAGTTATAAAATGTAGTAATAAAAAAAACTGGGGGAAAAGTTTTTCTTTCTTTCTGTTCATTTAAAACAAAATAGTATTTGTTTCAAGCTGTAAATATGCATCCTGCTGATTTATTGTTTTCATTAGTCACCCCTTTTTAAAATATAAAGAAACAAACATCATGCAGATGTAATATTTGTGCAATATTTTTGTGTATTATACGACAGGATTTTTTATTTACGGTTCATTATATTATATCATATCATATTTATTAAAAATAATTTTAAGTGGGTTTTTTTGGGGCTTAGCGTAATTTCTAAAGACACATATGCATTTTATTTTTATTTCTTTTAAAACAATCAGGAAGTAGAATTTATTGTAAGTTGTAAACATGCATCTTGTTGATCAAAGCAAATTTATAATTTGTATGATATAATGCATGACTCATAATGAATAATTGAAGAACAGTTTTATGGAATTAATATAGATTGCTTCAGTAATGTGTTTTGCCGGTGGCCATTTCTGTCAATACGGCTGTGATTGATTGAGGTTTGTGATCGGATCAAATCAGTGAAATATTGCAAACACAGCGTTCTGTATTTTCTTCAAGATGTTTTATCAATCCATTGTGCATGTATGAGCAGATATGTGTCTCACGAGACCAACAAATCAATGCTCGGATCTTCTGGATCCTGGATTTAGGGTGAAAAGCAGGATCTGTGGCTTGGGTTTGGGCTTAGGATCGTGGTCCTGTAGCGTCTGGCTGGAGTTCAGACATTTCTGAGGCTTTTTTACATTCGGTTTTGGTGGGAATTGAATGTTGAAGCCTGTGATAATTCATGATAATGGATACTAAGGAAGAATCAGGCACACTATAGTCTCTCAAACTGAGCAGTGGAATGCCACATTGATGCATTTAATTATGTGTTTAAATTGACACCATAACCTCGAGTTTAAAGTTTAAAATTTCCAATGTATGAACTACAGAAACTGATGCATCATCAGTCAGTTTTATTCTGGAAACGTGCCACGTCTTATTGTTTTAATTGTGTCTCTTGTAGGGATGTAACGATTAACCACGAGCTGGTTGAAAATCGATTCAAATATGTGATGCTTCAGATTTTGATCTTGTTAGATATTCAGTAACATTTATATCTATAACGCCGTGTACAGTACAGACTGTTTCATAGTAGTGTCACTTTAAAATACAGGAAAATAACGATTCAGTGACTCAAACAGTGTTCAGTGTTGCTGTGAATCAGGTCTAAAAAGACAAGAGTGAACCGTCATTGTTCAGCTGAAAACAGTTCATTGTTTAAATTCAGATTGTAGTGTTGGTTAAGCTGAATAAAAGCTCTGCTGGATCTCCCCTGGCCCTCAGCTCGCCTGTGGGCCGGTCATTAAGGGCTGTCAGAGGCCCGGCGCTGCGGGTCAGAGGGCTCCATCACCCCCGGTCCACTGCATAATCACACCGAATATATTGCACTGCTTTTGGGGCATTGCATCTGATTTTGGAGTGGTATTGTGGAGGGATGTGCGATATTGACAATTTTTTTTTCAGTGACTTACTGTTATTATTCTGGTATCTTTAGGACTGCTGACTCCTACAGTTTTTTATATTCTTTATATTCTGTGTGGTGGTCAGTTCACAGCAGTGATAGAAATTAATCTTTTTCAATATATTGAAATAGATTTTTACCTTTCATTGGGATTTTTACCTTTATAAAGCTATAATTTTCCTGCATCATCTTTAGAGCGTGCATATAGGCCACGGCGGTTGTGTGCATTACTTATTGTTCTTATTATTAGAGGTCAACCGTTTAATCGGTCTAACCGATTAATCGGTCCATCCGATTAATCAGCCGATTTTTGGCTTTTTTTAATTAATCTGCATCGGCCGATTGTGCTGCAGATTAGGCAACTCAGCCCGTTTCGAAAGCGTAATTACCCTACTAGAATTTATGCCGGAAAGTTTGCATGTGAAAGTAGAAACACGTTAAATTCAGACAGAACTTCTGGGCTGATTATAACGTGCACATTAATTTTCCTCATGAAATGTGTGAGTAGGTATGACAATATCCTCCACGATGTCATCGCTCGTGTTCAGTGCACTCTTAAGCAGTTGTAATATGTGTGAAATCTTTTATATTTGTTATCACTATGGCCATTTGATTTATAGTCCAGTGTTTCCTATACATTGAGTTATTTGTGACAGCTCTTTACTATTTTAAAACTGACCGACACAAATTATTAGAATTATTTTGTCAGTAAAAATAAACAAAAAGTGTGCTTCAGAACTCTTTTGAGCCGTGTATTATTACTCTGGGCTACTACTACTACCGTTACTATCTTGTACCCTGCAATAATAATTTGCTCAAATTCACTTATATGAGATACAAAAAAGACATAAAATCAGCCAAACATATCGGCCAAAAAATCGGTATAATGAATCGGCAGAAAATAGGGGAAGCTTTGCTAAAGTCATTGTTTTGAACAAATATTAACTGAAATTATTAAAATAATTATTTATTTTAGCTGAAGTATCTGTATCAACGTGTGTTTTACATACATTTATTAGATTTTTAAACAAAATAAACAACTTTAAAATCTTTTGCTCCTTTAATGTTCAATACAAACAAATATTTGTTCTTCAATTATGCATTTTAGGTGCAGTGAGTAGCACATTTTATGTAAATGTACTAGGGCTGGGCGATATACAAAAAAAAATTACATCTCGATATTGTCAAAATTTTTACGATATTCGATATATATCTCGATATGTTTGCATTTGCATTTAAATAATAAAAAATAAAACATGATTTTCTTTTGCCCATTAAAAAAAAAAAAAAACTATTTAGATTAAACAGCTAATTTAAGCAGTTAAAAAATCTAGACCAAGAGATCACTTACTGCTTTTTATTAAATGAATACATGTAGGCCTATATGTAACTGAAGCAGTGCAAATTAAGTAACAGTTACAGAAAGTGCATTCTGTCAACTTTTTAGTGCATGCAATTCACAATTTAAACTATGCAACTGGGATAAGTATTTTATTTTTTACAAGTTTTTAAGCTAAGAACACAAGTCTGTCAACTGTCTGTGGTTTTAAGAGAAGCTCTGTGGCATGAAACTGTTCCTACTGACACTAAAAACCCTCTTAGATGGGGAGCTAGTTGCTGAAGCACATAGCTATTTCTTATATATAAATATATATAAATGAATACCAAAGACTTTTGCATTCTCTCGGTCTATATTATGGAAACTGGTAAACATATCAGTGAAATTCCCCAATAGTAATTCCAAATGGCCATAGCCTGTTTCTCTATTCAAACATCAGCGGTCGAGTAAGTGCATTTATTTTGCGATCACAAATGCAAATAATACAGTTGAGATCTCACGACAGAACACAGACCGGCTGAACGACGCTTTCATTAGATCGCTCAATTCCAGCTTGTTAGTGTTTTCAGATTATCGTCTGCGGCTCTTCTGCAATGAGGAGTGAGCACGTGCGCATGGTTGCCAGATTGCTTAAAATAAGCAAACACCGGGCAGAAAATGTATCCTTGTAACAGTGGAGCTCTGGAGATTTAAACTCTTGTTATCTGGCAACCGCTATCATTACAGCTCTCGTAGTAGAGGGGCGTAGAGCAGTCAGCAGTAACAGGTTCCTTTTTTGGACATTCGGCGCGTTCTTTTGGGAAAGTATGCTTGAATTTGAAATATTCGATATTCCCGATATATTCCAATTGTACATCGTCGTCAAAATTATACCGATTTTATCGCTAATATTCGATAAATCGCCCAGCCCTAAAATGTACCCTGTTATACCCTATATATAATTTATATATGTATAAAAAAAACATGATACATATAACTTGACATTTCCTAAATCTAAATTCAATTAATATAGAAATATAATCTTAAATATAGAAATAAAAGGTAATAAATGTTTGAATTTTATATTTTGTGTTTTTTTATTTAAATTTTTTTTTAATAAAAAGCCTGTTGTGAAACTTTATTTGACAAAAAATGCTATTTTATGTCCTAAAGGATCAACATGTCCAATATATAATGGATATATTTCATTGGATTCTATGCAAATCTCATTTACATATAATGTTTTTATTATCAATAGTAATATATCAGTCAACATTTCTTTGTTTAACCTGTAAGAAAAAGTGATGAGCCATTTGTCACCATTTGCTCAGGATGTGATCATCCCAAATGGTCTACAAACAACATAACTGTTGAGTTAAAAATAGCCACAATTCCACAATTTTCCACTTTTATACAATGGATTGTTTTTAACTTCCACCTCTTCTATCCTGGCATTGTGTGTTTTTGCATTGCATAAATTCTAATGTCCTGTTTTGGGGTGAACTGGCCCTTTAAGAGCTTCAAATGCTTCCAAAACTGGAGCATGACAAATGGCACAAATGGAGCCAAAATGATTTTGATTTTTGATTTTTCTCAGCCCAGTTTGCAGTGTGTTTCATTCATATAACACTCAAATGTAGATTTTATAAATTACTTTTTATTAAAATATTAAATTGATAAAATGATTAAATAAAATTAAGTGTATATTATATTAAAGTGTATGTTAAATTAAATGTAAATACATTTCCTAAATTAAAAATGCAATTAAAAATAAAATAAGTGTATATTACATTAAAGTATACATTAAATGAAGCATAAACAAATGATTATTAAAATTAAAAAGTAAATAAAATAATAAAGTTAATTTTTAAATGGAATGAAATAAAGTGTTGATTAAATTAAATGTTATGATAAGTGCAAATAAATAATTAAATTAAAATAAATTAAATTAAAAACTAGATAATGGAATTAACTGAAACTATTTAAAATTAGATTAAAACACTAAAATTACATTATTAAATTAAATAAAATTTGGTATAGGCTTACATTAAATTAAAAGAAGTGTACACTATAATAATAATAAAATAAAAAAAAATGCAACAATACTGAGATTATTGCATGATCTAAGTGGATATTATATACAGTCAAACCTAAATTTGTTCAGACACCTTCAACATTTCTCACATTATCACAATTTATTAGATAACTTTGATAGAAAGGTATGTAATGAATTCTGCTGAATAGCTGTCAGCGGTTAAATTTAATACACAATTAGATAAAACCAATTTAGCTCAACCAATTACCAAGCAATGCTTAATTTTGTTCAGTCTGTGCTATAAAAAGATTGCATTAGCAATGAAAGAAAAAACCCTTATGCAAAACTTAATCAGCTCAAGGTATCTGAATAATTTTTGGTTTATCAATTTTACTGGTAGTCCAGTGTATGAAGAATTTTATAGGTATAATATGTCACAGTTCACTTTATTTTTCTATCCTCATGTACATAAATGAACTATAGTGTCCTGCAGCCACTAGTAAACAAATATCAAAAATGATATCTGGTGTCTGAATAATATTTGGTGCTGCAGTCTGAGTTGATTTATTTATGCAAAACTCGCTGTAAAGTCAGAAGGTTAAGCAGGTAATCAAAGTCGTCACAGTCTGCCAGAAATGAAATGAATCAAGTGCGCTCTGCCGTATTGAGCCTTTCCAACGGAAATGAATTAAGTTATTAAAAAGACATGACAATCAAACAATAGGCGCTCCAATAACCCGGTCAAACAATCCGGAGATTAAATGTAGTTTTCATTGGCCACGGCACCATTTTATTACTCCTCCTTCCTCAGATTTGTCTCGAGTGCCTTCAGTCGGATCCAGATCAAGCCTTTTTTTACAAGAAGCAGTATAATACATCACTTTATACGAGTGATGGACGGCAATCTGAAGCAGCACAATCAGAGTGAATAAGTCAATTGGTTTGTAAAATGAAGTGCTTTTGTGCATTTTGATGAAAAAAATCAATGAGTCAAAAAACACAAGCACAAACAAATATAGCACAGACTATGGTGGGATTGCATTGGGGTGCCGAAAAAATCTCACTTGTTGCTCCATACAGCCAGGGTTGCCAAGTCTGCATGACATAACTAACACATTTCAGTCAAATACAGTTTCCTACCAGTGGCCCTCCTTCACAAAACTTAAACTTATCTAGTGTAGTTTAATCATAGGTAGAATGCAAAGTATGTCAATCCAATTTATGCAATATTTTAAACCTTTAATCCAAAGGGGGAAACAAAACCCACAGCAATAGTTTAAAAGTATCCCAAGTCCGTGGAAAAAAACATGGACTTGGCAACCCTGCATCCAACACGAGTCATTTATAAAATAAAATGGAAAATTAAATGTAACAAAAATACAAAAACATTTTTAATTTAATATAAAAATTCTTTAATAAATTATATTTAAATAATGGGGTGAATGTGATGGCATGTGAAACATATATTTGAATAAATTAAATAATATTATACATAAAATGAAAACAAATGAAATAAAGTTAAACATAAATCAAATATAATTATTAAATATAAATGATATAAATAGAAATAGATTGAATCGTCCCTAATAACATGATATTTACTTTAAAAAAAAAAAAAATTCAGTGAACCCCCCTCGAAAAAAATGATTGGGCAACTTTTTGGCTAGTTTTGAGCTGCAATTGGGAGGGTTTTGTTGTGAAAACATGGCAACCCTGCTCCCTTCTCAGACGAGAGCTGATACTCGCGGCATACAGGTGTTTCTTCCAAACGCAATTTTTTATCTACCACATTCCTTTTCATGATCATTCTGGAAGCTCGTTTGTGCACAAAAGCGTTGATATTGATCCCTCTTTCAGAAGCAATCTTTGCAACACCAGCGCTGAACTAACCCTCGTTTTTGATGCAGTCCGGTGTAAAATGTAGCATATAGTATAGTATATAGTATATATATATTTTTTTTTTTTTCTGGGACAATTCCTTCAAAAATGGAAGTTCACCACCGTGTCCTCAGCGGTCTATGGAGACTTCTCTCACAAACATACTCTCAGACTCGGACTTACAGACACACACACACACACACACACACACACACACACACACTCAAACACACACAAACACCCACACACACACACACTGTCACTCAAACACACACACACACTCTTACTCAAACACACACACACACACTCTCACTCACACACACACACACACACACACACACACACACTTGGAATCTCTCACAAACACACTCTCAGACTCGGACTTACAGACACAAACACACACACACACACACACACACACACACACACACACACACACACACACACACACACACACACACACACACACACTCAAACACACACAAACACCCACACACACACACACACTGTCACTCAAACACACACACACACTCTCACTCAAACACACACACACACTCTCACTCACACACACACACACACACACACACACTTGGAATCTCTCACAAACACACTCTCAGACTCGGACTTACAGACACAAACACACACACACACACACACACACACACACACACACACACACACACACACACACACACACACACTCTCTCTCTCACACACACACACACACACTCTCACACACACACACACACACACACACACACACACACACTCACACTCAAACTCTCTCACACACACACACACACACACACTCACACTCAAACTCTCTCACACACACACACACACACACACACACACACACACACTCAAACTCTCTCACACACACACACACACACACACACACACACACTCACACTCAAACTCTCTCACACACACACACACACACACACACACACACACACACACTCACACTCAAACTCTCTCACACACACACACACACACACACACACACACACACACTCACACTCAAACTCTCTCACTCACACACACACACACACACAAACACACCCACACATTTATATTAGTTAATAATTATATTTAAGTTTTCAATTTTAGTTGTTTGTACCCCATCTATGCTGCTATAATCTACATTTTTTATTTTACATTTTGTATTTGATACTCACGTTCATTAACATGCATGGTCCCTATTAAGTAAACAAACAACCCAATAATAAAGTGTGTAGGGAAGCAATTAGAAGTTTTCGTCTGTATTCACGCAGGTCTGTTTCAGGAAAGCGTAGCCCTGATAATGATGTGCACCAGTTTGACTCTTTTTGGGCTCATTATATGTTTCCCAGTGATTCTCCATCAGTCTTGTAGACGACACGGGCTCGCTGGGCTTGTAAACACCTGCATCTCTCCGATGGACGCAGCACAATTAGCCTGATTGATGAGCGTCCCGCTGACCCACATCCATCTCATTGATAAATTTATTCCCATTTCCCAGAATGCCTTTCTGCGTGGTGGGTGGCGACATGAAGTGCAGGCGAAAACAGATGATCAGCACTTTTGACGGCTTCTGTGATGCTTTAGAGACGCACTTTTGCGGCAGTAAATTGGCTGTTAGAACGTCTGCTTGTTATGAGCCCTGAATAAAGTAATGAGAATGAATGGGTGGTGTGCTTCTGTAATCTATTTCTCGTTTGTGTGATTGTGTCCGGATCGTTCTGTCGGTCGATGTCTTGCACTCTTATGACCGCATGTGCAATATTCAGATTCTGGAGACTGTCGATGTTTTGTAGATGGATGGTCTGCTGTGTGAAGGTTTGAGCCGCTCTTTAAAGTCTGAATGAGAGGCAGATGTTTAACTGTTGCTTTCAGTGTGTGCATGTTTACGGAGACACACACACCTGCTTTTCTGCAGTTTTTTGTTCCTTTTTTAAGCTGTGTATTTCTTTTCTTTTTTAAGTCTCTCTGCTTGAGTGTGTTTTCTGTGCACAAAACCAGCCAAGGAATGTCACCCCAAAATCAAAAGGAAGAAATAATGATTTATATTTTGCATTAAAAAATTAAGCCACTATTTTAATATTTTATAACTGATTGCATTGTTGCATGATTTTAGTGATTGTTAAAACTACATTTCCCTCCAGTTCTCATTGCCGTAATGTAAAAACTAAACAAATTCTTATTAATGTGATGCATCAGTGTTTAGATTAGATAATTCGAATTATTGAATAATTGTATTGGCAAAATATTTATACAGCATGCATTAAACATTGCAGAATGAGATTTAAATTTATGCTCATTTCAATGAATCATAATGGAAATTATATAAAAATAATGATAGCTATGATAATTTAAACAATAAAGTCATAGCATTATTCTTAATAATGATAATGCTTTTTTTAAATAATTTTTTGTATTATTTTCATAATAATAAAGTATATTTCCATCTGAATCTCATTCATCAAAATGCAAAAAACAAAACAAAGTAACTGCATAAAATTTTTTGCAATTTAAAAGCAATTTAAGCATGCAATGAAGTGTTCATTAATTTATACTAAATTATTACCAAAACAAAACAGTGATAATGATATAGCTATAATTTTAAAAGCAAAAATAAATAAATAAATACAAATCATGAAGTCATAAAAAATATTTTCCTAATGTAAAGATCATTTCCTTTTGCTTGTTGAGGTGAAATACAACCTGAACATGTCTCCAATCATTCAGTCTCAAAATAAATGATGATTGTCATGATTTAGGAATTTTGATGAGTGGAAATAAAGGTGCGTGAACAGTTAAAGTGAATGAATTATGGCTGTGGCCGCTGTGACTCGCTGAACAATGGCAGGCCTTTGTTCACTTCTCTGTTCTGAGCCCAGTTCACCGTCCAAAGCTGTGCCACATTACTGACCACATCCAGACCCACTGCTGCTTTACTGAGTTCACAGTGTTAAAGAGAAGACGACGAGCTGCCAAACACTCTGAGCTCCAGTCCTAAATCCAAAGAATCAATCTCTGCTGTTTTCAGGCGATGCATAAACAAAACATAACCAAACGTTGCTATAATGTGGCACTTCTTGTCCAATAATCAGAATAGTCGTTGTGAATTTTTACTTGTGATATGAAAGTTTCAGCTTACAGCATTTTAGTGTTTTACCTCAGAAATCACATTCAATGTCTATAAAGTTGATAGTCAGCTAGAAAAAATAACTCTAGAAAGGAGCATTATGATAAATACATGCACTATGTCAGCCCAAGATCAAAAGAAATAAGAAATTATAGGTTGCATAAAAAAAAATTATTGTAGTGTTTATTTGTAGCGTTAAGGATCATTGATAATTTAGATTTTTTTTGCATAATTTCCATCAGGATAAAACACATTTCCTACCAATTCTTGTTGCCATAATGCAAGTAAATAAATAACATAAATTAATGAATGAATGTAATGCATCAATGATCAGCAAAATTCTTGTTTATTTATTTATTGGCCAAATATTTATACACCATGCATATTACATTTACATTTACATTATATTTATTCATTTAGCAGACGCTTTTATCCAAAGCGACTTACAGATGAGGACAGTGGAAGCAATCAAAAAACAACAAAAAGAGCAATGATATATAAGTGCTATAACAAGTCTCAGTTAGGTTAACACAGTACACGTAGCATGGGATTTTAAATAATATAATAAATAAAAAGAAAACAGATAGAATAAAAAAAGAATAGAGCAAGCTAGTGTTAGAGATCTTTACACATACACACACACACACACACACACACACACACACACACACACACACACACACACACACACACACACACCCACAAACAAACACATACAATTGCATAATAAATGAAAAGAAAATAGAATACAAAAAGATTAGAAAGGTAGTTAGATTTTGTTTAAGAATAGTGAGTGTTAAAGTTAGAGGGTCAAATAAAGATGGAAGAGATGTGTTTTAACCCGATTCTTGAAGATGGCTAAGGACTCAGCTGCTCGGATTGAGTTGGGGAGGTCATTCCACCAGGAGGGAACATTTAATTTAAAAGTCCGTAAAAGTGACTTTGTGCTTCTTTGGGATGGCACAATCAAGCGACGTTCACTTGCAGAACACAAGCTTCCAGAGGCACATAAGTCTGAAGTAACAAATTTAGGTAAATGGGTGCAGAGCCAGTGGTAGTTTTGTAGGCAAACATCAATGCCTTGAATTTTATGCGAGCAGCTATTGGAAGCCAGTGCAAATTGATAAACAGAGGTGTGATGTGTATTCTTTTTGGCTCATTAAAAATTAATCTTGCTGCCGCGTTCTGAATTAATTTTAAAGGTTTGATAGAATTGGCTGGAAGACCTGCCAAGAGAGCATTGAAATAGTCCAGCCTGGACAGAACAAGAGCTTGAACAAGGATTGTGCAGCATGTTCCCAAAGAAAGGGCTTGTTCTTCTTGATGTTGAATAAAGCAAATCTGCAGGATCGGACAGTTTTAGCAATGTGGTCTGAGAAAGTCAGCTGGAATCACAAGCGGTTCTGTCTTGGCAAGGTTGAGTTGAAGGTGATGGTCCATCATCCAGGAAGAAATGTCTGTTAGACAAGCTGAGATGCGAATAGCTACCGTCGGATCATCAGGATGGAATGAGAGGTAGACTTGAGTGTCATCAGCATAGCAGTGGTATGAAAAGCCATGTTTCTGAATGACAGAACCTAATGATGCCATGTAGACAGAGAAGAGAAGTGGTCCAAGAACTGAGCCCTGAGGCACCCCAGTAGTTAGATGTTGTGACTTGGACACCTCACCTCTCCAAGATACTTTGAAGGACCTATCTGATAGGTAAGACTAAAACCATTGGAGTGTGGTTCCTGAGATGCCTTTTGCCAGTAGGGTTGATAGGGGGATCTGGTGGTTAAGCGTGTCAAAAACAGCGGACAGATCAAGCAGGATAAGTACTGAAGATTTGGATTCTGCTCTTGCCAGTCTTAGAGCTTCAACAACTGAGAGCAAGGCCGTCTCAGTTGAATGTCCACTTCTGAAGCCAGATTGGTTGCTTTCAAGGATGTTGTTGTGTGTGAGCAGAGGTGGGTAGAGTACCCAAAAACTGTACTCAAGTAAAAGTAAAAGTACTTCTAGAAATATTTACTCAAGTAAAAGTAAAAGTACTTCTAGAAATATTTACTCAAGTAAAAGTAAAAGTACTAGTCTTGAATAGTTACTTGAGTAAGAGTAAAAGAGTATCGGATAAAAAATCTACTCAAGTAGTTAGATACTAGTTACTTTGGGTCATATATACTGAGCCTATTTTTATTTAGATATATAGATAAAATGTATGTAATGTATGTGTGCATGTATAAATGTATATATTTCATCAGCCTTTACTCCAATTTATGTAATTTATTATAAAACCCTGTCTGTTTACTTAAGTAACAGATATAGGTGTCATGCCTTAACATATTTTTAATACGACTGACTTTATATTAAATGTGAATGTAACATTGAAAGTTAATGTGATATAAATATTGCTACTAATCTTTCATTGTTCAGAAAGAGAGCAAATAACATTTACATTATTAAAGATCATTTTCACTGACAGTCTAGATTTCAATCACTCTCAGAAACTCCCATTAAAATCACTGAAACTGTTAACACTGTGAAATCAATATCCTGTTTACAGATTCGTACACACATCTGCACTTTGTTGTTTCTGACGAGAGAATTCGCCAGAAAGAGGTATTCAGTCAGCGAGCGATGGCATTTTAGCGATGACTCATCTGAACGCCTCTGATTGGCCAATGCTTTAATAAGCTCAAAAGAATCATGTGTGATTGGTTATAATGCGCAGCGCTGTATAAACGCATCTATCTTTGCCTCAGCACCAGCAAACAATCACAGATCTGAATTTAGCAGCTGATGATATGACTTGCTGAACGTACTCGCACCGGTGTGATTGTATTAAAATTAATAAAATCTTAATCGGCTATTTTTTGTCTTTTGGAAGCTGCATTCAACTTGACTCCCCTCTGTTATAAGCCACACACGTACAACAAACTAATATCACAGTGGTATCGTGTACTGTAATCGAATGTAGCCCAAGTTATTACCTGTTAAACAGTAGACAGCACACGCGGTGTTCATCTAATAAGGATCTCCATCGCAAGCAAATAATAGCCTTTGCAGATTTGCTTTCAATTCAGTGCAGTTCCATAGCCACGTTTTCAACGCTGCTGATGTTAAACGTTACAACTCTGTGTGAACCGCTTCAGACGCTCAGCGCGTGCGGCAGCGAACTGAACGACTCATTCAAACTGATTCATGAACCAATTCAGTCGTTTGCCAATTGGTTTGATCGAGCCTTTGAACAGAATTGACTCAAAAGAATGAATCATTCACGAATGAGCGTCGCTCATTGCCCAGAGAAAAGTAGACGGCGCGTTTGGAATAAACTGAAGCATTATAACATTTATTGCATTAAGATAAAGTAACGAGAGGAGCGTCGCCCACAGTAACGAAGTAAAAGTACAGATTTTTTCCCAAAAATGTACTCAAGTAAGAGTATAAAGTACCCATCTTTAAATATACTCCGAAAAGTATTAGTTACCCCAAAAAATTACTCAAGTAAATGTAACGAAGTAAATGTAACTCGTTACTACCCACCTCTGTGTGTGAGAAATGTAGAGACTTGGTTGAACACAGCTTGTTCAAGTGTTTTTGCAATGAAAGGAAGAAGGGAAACTGGTCTGTAGTTCTCTAAAAGAGATGGGTTAAGGTTGGGTTATATACGTGCCTGTCTAAATGATGAGGGAAAAACACCAGTGTGGAGGGATGTGTTGATGATGTGAGTGAGTGCAGGTACAACTGCAGGAGAAATGGCTTGAAGGAGATGAGATGGAATAGGATCAAGGGGGCAAGTTGTAGGGTGATTAGAGAGGATGAGTTTTGAGACTTCTGCCTCAGAGAGTGAAGAGAAGGATGTGAATGAGTGTATGTTTGCTGGTGATATGAGCTTGACTGATTCTGGTGTGGAAAATTGTGCACTAATGTGTTTAATTTTATTAATGAAAAACGTCATCAGCTATTAGAGATGAAGCAGGAGGGGGAGGAGGCGGACAAAGAAGTAAGGAAAATGTTTTAAAAAGCATGCGAGAGTTAGACGAATTGTTAATTTTGTTATGGTAGTATGTCATTTAAGCAGTGGAGACATTAGCAGAGAAGGAAGATAGGAGTGACTGATACACATTAAGGTCAGTAGTATTTCTGGATTTTCAGCAGCTCTAAGCTTAGAACGGTGTTTGTGTAGAACATCAGATAACCAAGGGGCAGAAGGGGTATTACGGGCTGGCCTGGAAGATAAGGGACAAACAGTGCCTAAACAAGATGTAAGAGTGGAGCAGAAAGTATCAGTAGCACTGTTAGCATCCAAAGATGCAAACAGTTTAGGGGAAGGAAGTGAAGATGAAACAATTGCAGAAAGCCGGGAGGGTGAAAGTGTGCATAGGTTATGTCGAAAGATGACATGTGGAGGAGTAAGTGAAGTGTCAGGCACCATGTTGAGGTTAAGAGTGAGGAGGAAGTGACCCGACGTGTGCAGTGGAGTAACCAGAACATGATCAGTAGAGCAGTTTCGTGTATAAATAAGGTCCAGTTGGTTGCCTGATTTGTGAGCAGCAGTAGTTGACACTCGGTTGAGATCAAAAGAGGCAAGCAGAGTGTGGAAATCAGCAAACAGAGGTTTATCTAGATGGATGTTGAAATCTCCAAGCATAACTAGGGGAGTACCATCCTCAGAAAAGGTTGAGAGCAACACATCTAATTCATCCAAAAAGTTACCCAGTGGTCCTCGGGGTCGATAGACAACTACAAAATGTATTTTAAGAGGGTAGGTAACAGTAACTTAATGAGATTCAAAGGAGCTGTTGATACCCAAAGATGGTAAAGAATTAAATTTCCAATCATTAGAGATGAGCAGACCAGTACCTCCACCTCTTCCAGTCAAACGGGGGGAGTGGGAAAATGAGAAATTATTGGAGAGTGCTGCAGGTGTAGCAGTGTCCTCTGGTTTGATCCAGGTCTCTGTTAGGGCCATGAGATTAAGCTTTGAATGACTAATAATAGAAGTAATGAAATCGGCTTTGTTTACAGCAGACTGGCAATTCCAGAGACCAATAGAAAAAGAAAGTAGTGTATTAGCAGATATAGGCAAAGTGTGCAGGTTGTTAAGATTGAGCTGTTTACATTGTGTGATGTGTGGTTTGCGAGTGGTAGTGATAGTAGGGATCTGGAAACACATCGTAAGATTTGGTTAAAAACAAAAAACAACTGAAACAGAAATTAAACAAGAGAAAGAAAAAGAGATTAATCAAAACAATACTTATATTCCCTGCCCGGTGGAGTCGATGGTCTTTATACTCTTCGGTCTTCTCACGAGGAGGGCTTAACTGGAGGGATGCCGCAGTATAATAATCTTTTTTTAAACCCGACAAAATGGAAATTGAATTCAGCTGAACGCACTTTACTGTTTATCACAACACAGGTCTAAGCAAGCGCACAAAACACTTGACAACGTATGCGATAGAGTACGAGACCAAACGCAGCACGTTTGGTGCATATAACATATATTCTGCATATAACAATGCAGTATGTGATTTAATAATTTATGCTGATTTAAATGAATCATAATACAAATTGTAAGAAAATAATAATAGTAGTGGTAATAAAAAAAAATGCAATATAATAATAGAAATAACATAAGGTTTGCATTGCCATCTTTTGCATACTTTTCATGACAAAACAATCAAAGTCTTTTTGCTATAATAAAAATAAAAAAAGTAATTTACGTAATGCATCAAACTTTTTAATTTTTTTTAAATTGTTCATTTACTGGTGAAATATTCATGAAGCATGGATATAAAAAACCTAACGGCTAAAATGTATTTTATTTATTTTTTGCATTGTTTTGTATTATTTTAACACCTTTCCCTGTAATTCTCATTAAAGTAATGCAAAACATCACAATATACTAATAAATGTGCACCAATGCAATTGAATCGAATTGCATGCATGTGAATGGGTCTGAATGGTGAAATCTGTGTGGATATCCAGTCTCAGTCCTGCGTGTGTTTGTAGAGTCAGGGCTGGAGAGATGGATGGATGTCCTGCAGAGGTCACTGAGATCTTCTAAAGCTGCAAGTTCCCCTGATGTCTTAAGATGGATGAGCCGCTGGTCTTTCTCTCGTTCGCTCAGATGACCTTTAAGATACAGGCAGCAGAAGCCGTGTGATGTATGGACTCAAACACCAGTCTGTTTTCACATCAGAGTGCTGTGTAAATAAAGCAGAGTGGGAAAGTGCTCAGGTGAATGTGACGGGCAGCGCTTGACCTCTGACCCTGCCGGCTGACGGAGAGGACGCTTCTCTTACTGAGTTTGTTCAGCCGTTAGTCGCATCAGCACAGATTCAGTCCAATCTGTATCACCGGGGGAATTTGATTTAAATGCATCTTCCTTTAGCATAAGGTCAGAGGTCAAAGTGAGGAGACGAGCTGATTGGTTGCAAGATAAACATTTCCATGAAAGTTCTTATATGCGTTTAATCAATCAGTACAATATTCTACTCTATTCTATTCTATTCTATTAATATATTATATTATGTTATGCACATTGATTATATAGTTCTAAAATTACAATATTGCAACTATAAAAAAAAATTATAACTTCCAATCCATTGTCCAAAAGTTGTTTTACTGGTTCAGTGCTATAATATAATATAATAACTATGCATAATATTAAAATATCCAGTAATTAGAATATTATAAATATTATTGCAATTAAGTTTTAATCTAAATTTTAATATAAATATTGAATATATAAGTCTATTAAAGTCCAACAGATGTTAAATAAGATATAGCTTGTTATTCAGTGCAATATTTTAAATAATATTATTTATAATATATCATATCATCATTTCATAATCATGTATGATATATATCATATATGATATCATATGTCATATCATATATATATATATTGTATCTCATATCATATCTAATAAATTATATAATATATCAGATCATATATCAGATCATATATCATCTCTCATATCTAATGTAATATATGCAATTTTATGTATATATTGTAGCTTAAGTCTATTAAACTATTTAATTTCATAATTCATGTTTCTGATCTTAATGTGATTCTAATTGTTATCAGTGCATGGTATTGCGCCTTTCATTAAAATAATAATAATATCTTTGCTTCTTAAATGATTTTTCATCTCTGTTGATTTCTTAAAGTAATGATGGCCACTCGTTTTCCTGTACTTAGCTGCTTTGTTCTTGCCATAATACAAATTCTAACAGTCTATTCAGTCGGACTATCAGCTGTGTATTCACCTGACTACTGCACAACACACCTGATGGTCCCAACCCCATTTATAAGGCAAGAAACACACTTATTAAACCTTACAGGGCACACCTGTGAAGTGAAGACCATTTCAGGTGACTACCTCTTGAAGCTCATCAAGAGAATGCCAAGAGTGTGCAAAGCAGTAATCAAAGCAAAATGTGGCTACTTTGAAGAACCTACAATATGACATATTTTCAGTTGTTTCACACTTTTTTGTTATGTATATAATTCCACATGTGCTAATTCATAGTTTTGATGCCTTCAGTGTGACTCTACAATTTTCATAAAAATAAAGAAAATAAATATGAAAATAAAGAAAACTCTTTGAATGAGAAGGTGTGTCATAACTTTTGGTCTGTACTGTATATATATATATAATATAAAATTTTATTCATTCATTTGTTCATTCGTTCACTTGTTCTACGTCTCCTGTATTGGTTGTTTGAAATTAGGGCTTTTTTCTGTATACATATATAATATATAAAAGTTTGTTCGTTCATTTGTGCATGGATGCATGCACGCATTCATTCATTCACTCATTCATTCATTCATTGATTTATTTATTGATTCATGCATTGATTTGTTAATTCATTCATTCGTTCATGCATGTATTCATTAAATTGTTAATGCATTCATTCATTTTTCATTCATTCATTCATTTTTTCATTCATTCATTCATGCATTCGTTCATGCATGCATTCGTTCATGCATGCATTCATTCATTAATTTGTCAATACATTCATTAAGTTTTTCATTCATCCATTCATGAATGCATTCATTAATTTGTTCATGCATGCATTCATTCATTTGCTCATGCATTCATTCATTCGTTCATGCATGTATTCATTCATTCATGCGTTCATTTGTTCATTCATTCATGCATTCATTCATGCATGCATTCATTAATTTAATGCATTCATTCATTCGTACTTCAATTATGCATGCATTTATTCATTCTTTCATGCATGTATTCGTTAATTTGTTAATTCATTCATGCATTCATAAATTCATGCATGCATGCATGCATGCATTCGTGTGTGCGTTCGTTCGTTCGTTCATTCGTTTGTGCGTTCATACATTCATGCATTCGTTTGTTTGTTTGTTCGTTCGTTTGTTTGACATTCTCAGTTGTGGCCAGAACTGGTTCAAGTCCAAGTTACAGGGAAAACATAATGCATGCAATGTTTAGGAGATCATCTCTGTGTTTTGACTTGTGTTTATTCCTCTGTGTTTCTCAGGTGACTGATAAGTCGGTGCAGGCGTTTGCAGAGAACTGTCCAGATCTGCAGTTCGTGGGCTTCATGGGCTGCTCTGTGACGTCTCAGGGCGTCATTCACCTCACCCGGGTAAGAGATGTACGAGTGAATCGTTACGTTTGAAGCGACTCACCTGCTAATGAGCCGCTTTGATTCAACTTCACAAAGACAAGTTATTTTTTATTTTGCCTTCACTTTAAAATCTCATTAATGTGTAATGAGGTGAATTGTGAAATGTTGAAGATCCAGCACACCCTGCTGTTTGCACATTAGCATGCTAATGAGAGAAAGTTATCTTCAGCTCACCGGCGCAGCAGTAATTGCCTGCATGGAAACTATGATATTCTTTTTTGGCCCAATTTGTCCTCATCGGCGTCTTCTGCAGACGCAAACTAAGCCATCAGGAACCTAAAATTCAGTGAAATTATATCCAACATGCTTCTGTCATGTATTTATTGATTTTATCATTATATAATATTTTATTACAATGTTGAATATTAAACATTATACTCAAAGTCCAAATGTTGTAATGTTTGTTGTTTCTAATCTAATCTTATCTAATCTTATATCATATAATATAATATAATCTAATCTTATATAATATGATATAATATAATATCTGTTGAAATCTGCTGAAAAGCACATCATAATTTTGTGCTTTTTTTCTTTTTATATATATTTTTGTATTTGTTTGTTTTTGTAAAATTTCTTTTTAAACATTCTAATTTATTTTTAGTGCTTTGATTAAGGTTTTAAGTAATTTTATTTGTTTTTAGTTTTTAAATGTTGTTTTTCAAGTTTCAAGTTTTACTTCTGTAGTTTTTATTAATGTTTAAAAAATATATTTTTATATAGTATAGAATATTTTTATTAATTTGTATTGAATTGAATTGAAGTTTAGTTAAGTTTTACATTTTAAGTTTTTCATCTAATATTTGTATTTTATTTCTCCTTATTTCAATTGGTCAAGAGGATTTTTGATCATTTTAGTTTAAGTTAATAATAAAGGTCTTCCAGGCATTCCATGCATAAGACGTTTTGTGTGCTTCAGACTGCATGAGTCATGTACGCATGAATCATTTTAATGATTCAGTTCAAAGGAATCATTTGTCAGTGTTCTGTAGCTGATTCAGTTGATGTGTGTGGAGTTGCTGGTTCCTGCAGCAGCGAGAGTTTCTAAAGATATCATTACATTATACAATTCAGCTGGTGGCATCAGCAGGCACAATAGTTATTTAAATGAAGTCCCAGCTCTGTCTCTCCTTGGACACACATTTCCATTTTCACTTACTGGCTTCTCCACCAGAGGGACAGTTCTTATTCAGATCATCAAAGCTTCAGGCCGTTCTCAGGTGTGGGTTATATTTATAAAGCCCTGAAGAGATCTGATGTGAGACGATGACTCTCTCAAACTGAGGAAACTTCTTGAGCTGATTGCTTTAGTTTCACCTTCTAAAGCTGATGTTTTATATGATCAAGTGTTTGAAAACCGTGCTGCGTCTCGTTTAGCTGCTTCTCTACCCATCATAAGTTATTTAATGTCATTGAGATACTAGATACTTGAGATAGTTTTCATTTTCAATGTATTAATTTATTTTAAAGGGTTAGTTCACCCCAAATATGATAATTCTGTCGTTTAATTATTTTTAACAAATATCTCTGTTAATTTGTGTTCTGAGGATGTTCGAAGGTTTTATGGGTTTGCAACTACATGAGGGTGAGTGATTAATGACAGAATTTACATTTTTGGGTGAATTAACCCTTTAATGTGCTTTAATTTTTATTCATTTTATTTTAATATTTCTAGTTAGCTTACATTTATTTTAATTTTGGTTTTAGTCATTTTAATACGTTTTTAATTTCAAAATTTTCGTCTAATTTTATTTTATTTGAATTTTTATACGGCTCTCTTAAATGGAGGAAAACTTAATGACCAGATTCGTTTAATTTGATTTTAGTGCCTATTATAGTTTTTAGTTGTATGTGTACTATTAAAAGCCAATACAGAGTATTAATACTTAAAATTTAGTTTTTAGTTTTTTATTTTACATTAATTTGAAATTTGTGATTTTATTATCTGCTGCTGTCTTTTGTATTAGTTTTTTCATTAAGTCAGAAC
>NC_081775.1:31483657-31498657 GCF_963082965.1 Carassius carassius | reverse complement strand
TTAAATAAGTCGGATACCTGAATAACACAAAGCTCTTTAAAATTTTAATTATTTTAATTATATTTATAATGATTTTACCCATTTTTTTTTCTTTACCAGTTTTTATTAACTTTCATTTTATTTATTATAGTAAGTTAAACTGAAGTTAAATGAAACGTTTCCTCGGCAGCTAGCTGAAATATATATTTTTATTATATTTTATTTTTATTTCATTTGTTAACTTTGATTAAAATGAGTCTATAGCAGGACTATTTTATAGATAACTAAATCTAAAAGCATTAAAAATACACACACACACACACACACACACATATATATATATAATGTTTAATATATATATATATATATATATATATATATATACATGCTTTTAGATTTTAGACTCATTTTTATCTTATTGGAATCCATATTAATTTATGGACACCTAATTCTGTAAATTAAAAATAAGTTTTTGAGTATAAAATATAAAAGTGAATGTTGTTGTGGATGTTGAGAAGCGCTGTGTCATGCGTCACATTCGTGATGTTTTAGTGGAACGGTGGTTTTGTGAGAATCTGTATCTGATCCACACATGTGATGATGAATAACTTGGATAATGTTATTTCATCCGCTTCAGTTCTGCTGGAATCAGCGTCTGACTGGAGAATGTGAGGATGTTGTTGATTTTTCTGCTGTAACGTATGGATTTACAGCCGCCGCAGGCGTTAACACAATATTGAATGTACAGTCCGCCCTAGATACAGTGCCATTGTTTTATGATTTCTGGATTTATTGGAGCTGAGCATTCTCACCCCTGACCTTTCATGAAGCACTGATTGATTACAGGTTTGGGTCGGTGAAGTTCTGTAGGTCAGACTGAGAACATGCTGACACTCAACCAGTCCTGAATCACACCAGGCTTTTTGACACCTGATAAGTAAGAAATGTAGAAACAAAACAATGAAGAGAAAATAAAACGTTTGTGTTTGTTTTTGATTTTTTTTTTTTAAGTCAACATTAGTTCAGAAGGACCCTATTTATTTAATTTGTTTTCTCTAGTAGCCAAATTTGAGATTCGAGGTGGATTGAGTTGAAAGTTTATTTCAAATATAATATATTATTTAATATGCATATATTAGTTTAATAGAAATTATAATATTGTATTTGTAGTATATGTGTGTGTATATAATGTGTATATATATTTCTTTATAAAATATAAAATTATATAATGTTATAAAAAATGCCTTGCTTTGGACTCATTTTAATCTATTTTAAAAACATTCTTTATTCTGTAAAAAAATAAATAATAATATTGGAATATAAAGTATTGTTGTGGATAATGTGAGGCTTCGGAGTCCTAATTGTTGGGAATATTATATAATATTTAAAAATAATAACATACGCATGTTAATTCATATGTAGCATATGTGTATATATAATATTTTAAATTAATTATAATATTATATTTGTTTGTGTAAAAAGAAATGTGTCTGAGGATTTTGAAAAACATTTATTTAGAAAGCTTCTCTATTTTAATATAAACTTGATAATATTTTTCTGTATTATACTCTTTATATAATATTTGTTAAATCTATTTTTTTAATTAAAAATATTGCATTCATTAAATTATGTTAATAATTATATATATTACAGATTAGACTAGATGTGTCCACACACACACTGTAAAATGTAGTAAGTTAACTTTACTTAGAAAAAGTTAGGAAACCGATTGCTTTATAATTTCTAAGTAGTGTGTTAATTTTAAGTTTGCATAACTTAAAATAGTTTGTACAGAAAACTTGTTAACAAAGTATACTTAAGTACTGTTGACTTTTAAAATAGTGTGTTACCTTCTTATTAATGTTAATGTGCAATGCAAGTGCAACTATATATATATATATATATATATATAAAACAAGGATCCTGAATCTATGAGCTCAAACTAGCAATCAACAATCAGTTTATTGGAAAATATAATTGACAGTGAAAAAAAAAAGACAATTTGAGAATAATGAGCTTTTCTGTAACAAACAAAATAAAATATTTTCTGTAAAAACGTTAATGGTCCTGGCAGTGACAAATAGCTTGTTTTATCTTTAATTTAATTAAAATAATGTTAGAAGTTGAGATTTAAGCTTCAATTAATATTTTATCTGCTACTATTTAAAAGGAACACTACTGTAAAAAGCACATTATTCGTTAAAAGTGTTTGCAAACCAAATGTTATTATACGTTTGTTCATATAGCAGTACTTTTAAATGAAAAAAGTGCACAATACACTACTTTTGAATGCATTATTAGTTGTGTGCATAATGCGATTAATTGCGACTAATCGCAGACAATAATCCGATTAATCGTGATTAAAAATGTTAATCGTTTCCCAGCATTAATAAATATATAGCTAATACAGTTGAATTCCTGTTCTTATTTATTTGTATTTTACAGTGACAGTTTTACCTACGTGTGATTTGCATAAACATATTTCGTTACATTTAAAAATTAGTTTTTGAAAAGCGAACTGAACAAAGAAGAAACTGCAACATTGTAACAATTTCAGTCTCGGTGTCAGAACAAAGCAAACGATAGAGGTCTGAAAGTGGAGAAGAGGACGTGTGAGGAAATCGGTGGGAATAAACGCTCGGATGTGTTTATTAATGCAGAGTGATGTTTGGTGCTTCTGATCGTCTTCATTCAGGGTTTGGTTTGGATAAGGCTTTATCTCTCAGACTGTGCTGTTCTCCTTGACCCTCACTGCTGGATCAGCCCATCCTTTCCTCGCTCTGATGTTTTGATTTGCACCGCGGCTAAATGAAGGATGCTTTCGGAGCGTGAGTGGCGTGTGTTTCCCGATGGAAGCCCTGGAGAGCGGCACTTAGCTGGGTTTCATCCCGCTGTATAAACGGGTCGAGTGTGAAAGCTATTTGAGTCGCTCTGAATGAGAGGCTTTGCTAAGCAAACAGCTAATGTAATAAGGTAAAACGCTTCTTAAAACTTAATGCATTCAGAGAGACGGACAGCTTTTGCTTCATCACTTCAGCTCATAACACATCACCTGGAAGAGATGCATAGATGATTTTTTTTTAAATGCACAGATTTTAGTAAGTGAACAAAACTTTGCATATGCTTTAAGAACCTCAAAATACATGCCATTTATTTTTCTCAAATTTTTTACATGTATTTAAGAAATATAACATGTTTCGTGTTGGATTCATTTTGACCCTGGTATGTTTGAGAACTACATATTAGGTGTCAAAATACTTTCTGTAAAACTAAGTGAAGCTATATATATATACAATACAACTTTTGTAAAATATATTCAGCCTTTTAGCTATATCTCATATATTTGTGGTGCTGAATTTTGTACGCCTTTGGATGAACTATTGAAACATGACAAATGGATCACTTTTTAAAGTAATATTTGTTTAAAAAAGCAATAACTTTACACATGCATGCATCAAGACGGTCAAAATAAACCTAATTAATTAATGCATTTTTAAGAGATATGAAATGCTGTGTATGTGTGGAGTACCATTCAGTGTCAAATTGTCTATGAATTTAAATTAGTATCCAATATTGATTACTTGAAGTTTCTGTAAATTTTATTATTTATATGTATTATTATTTATTTACACAAACACACGCGTGTTTTAAAATATTGTTATACTATATGATTGACATTTTATATTTTTAAGTAATTTTTGTGTATTTTTATTATATAATATATAAATATATAATCAGTAATTTACATTATATATATATATATATATATATTTATATATATATATATATATATGTTTTTTTTTTTTTATAGATGTACAAATCTTATTTTGAGGTTCTTAAAGCATTTGAAAATAGTTCTGCTCTCTTGCTAAAATCGTCATTTATTAAAATAATTAAAAAAAAATGTTCTGCATCTCTTCCAGGTGAGGAAACTCATGTATTACATGAGTATAATATTGTAAACATAATAAAGTTTTGAAGAAAGTTTTGTAGATAAATATTTTTACATATTTTCTCATTTTAGGACATGAGTATCTAGAGTCATGATCCACTTCAAAATCAAGTCCATTCTGTTCAGTTCAACAGCGAACGGAGTCTCTCTGCTTTCATTAAGAGCCGAGGACTGTAATGGAATTGAGTGCAGTGCAGTTAAACAATACATGAATACTAATCAAAACTCTATATGACTGATGAACGCCTCGCCTCGTCTGACGATGCCAAAGAGAAAATTGACTTCAAACGTTCTCTGAACTCAATCATACTAAACGACCGATCTATATTAGATGGGAGGATGTTCGATCCCATGATATCGTGAATCACTGCTGATACTGAATTTCAGAAAGCGTCCTAACGAAGAAATGAAATATGCACGAAACGCTGCCAAATTACGCAAGCGTTTGACATGCTAAAGGCACTCGGGCGTGTTTGATGAATGTGTGGCCGTGTATCGTAACCAGATCCATGTGTCGTGATAAATAACCAAAACACTGCCAAACCTCCCAGAATACAGGAGACGTTCACACTTCTCTTATCGAGGCGAGTCGAGGGAATCCTTTCTTATCTGCAGATGATTTTTCAATACGAGGCGTTGGCGTTCTTGGCTTGGATCGCACGCATTCCCAGCGAATGAATCATATGCTGTATTTACTGTTGATATCTGGAGAATCGCAGCTCGATATTTCATCCCTCAAACTTCTAATCCTCTGTGAGACTGAAAGAGCTGATTTAATGAAGGGCAAACATCCCTCTATGAATGCAATAAGTCTTCTGGTAGCTGCTTTATATTATATTGCATTAAAGCACAGCATCTCATTAAGAGCTTGTTGTAAAAGTGTGTTCGACTAAAACCATATTGTGTCTGATCGGAAACTTCTCAATCAATAGATGAATGTGAAAAAAACTTCCCACATTATTACTGCATTTCCCCTTTTTTTATTTACATTTTTTAGATTTTTCAAATTGCACATGAAGCACACAAAAAGCAAACAAACTTATTTTAATATTGATAACATTTTATTTAAATTGTTTTATAAATATACATATACTAGTACACTGCATATATTCAATAGAAATGTAATGTTTTCTAAAAATGTAAGTTTTTACTAAGCCCCCCCCACACAATGTATCACATCATTGCTAAATAAAAATATCAATTTATTTAAAAAAAAAAAAAGAGAAAAAAAAACTGACCTCAAACTTTTTAAGTTATGCAGTGTATCATTACAAAATATTTTTTTTTTTTAGATTAATGCCGTTCTTTTGAGCTTTTTTGAATCCTGAAAATTTAAAATCCACAAAAATATTGTTCAGCACAACGGTGTTCAACATTGATGATAATCAGAAATGTTTCTCGAGCAGTAAATCGTCATATTTTCATGATTTCTGAAGATCATGTGACACTGAAGACTGGAGGAATGATGCTGAAAATACAGCGGAGCATCATAGAAATAAATTAGACTTTAACACAGACTTACACAGAAAACAGCGGTTTTGAATAGTAAAAATATTTAAAAATTTGTATTGTATATTTGATCACATCAATAAATTGAATTAAATTCAAGTTTATTTGTATAGCGTTTTTTACAATACAAATCGTTACAAAGCAACTTTACAGAAAATTATGTTTCTACAATATTTAGTAATAGCTTATAAGTGGTGACTGTCAGTTTGTGCACGTATGACAGGATTTGTAGAACAATTTATACAGGACGTAGTCAGCCAGATGATGAACATTATTAATATTATTAATAATTAATAGTAATTATATGATGCAGTCACACTTGTAGCAATATTTGTTAGTTCTGTTTGTTGATTCAAGGTTAGCATCATCTGGGGTCCTCTGAGGGTCAGCATCATCTCTTCTCAGGTGTTCTGGATCCAGACTGGAGCTTGTGTAAATCCCGTGACAAAACATAGAAACAAATAGAGACATCATTAGCATAGCTGCTGTTCCAACAACGTAAAATTAATTCGTTTATATATATATATATATATATATATATATACTCACACAGATGTAAGTGTATTTGTTCAGATATTATTGAGGAACTGCTTGTCATTTCTCACTGGTGTTCTCGTCCTAAAAGAATGCGTCCATTCATTATAGCGACACATGAGGGATTTCTCTCAGACCGATGTGAAATTAATTTCATGCTTTCTAATAAGCTCAGGTTTTCCCTCGTGAGCTTGCGGCACCTAAACCATTGTCAATATTTCTTCTGTATTCATAACTGTTTGTTTAACATGCCTTTAATTAGGAGCTCCTATTGAAGGCTTTAATTGCTTATTAAAACTCTTTTGCTCTTTGGAAAGCCAGAATCGGGCTTATTTCCATACGGAATCTCACACAAAGAGAGTTTGTTGGGGTTCTTGAGCACAGAGGGACCGAGAAACCAATTTGTAAGAGAAAAGTAAATTAAAGGCATTGCAGGTTTAAAGCGCGGCGTCTCACTGGAGATTTGTGCTGAAACGAAAAAGTTTTAGAGCTTATTAACTGTTTCTTATTTGTCCTTTAAATGTCAGGGATGAATGAGAATCTGAGTGTGACAGAGTCGAGTACGTCAGTATCAGTAACAAACCTCCAAACTCTAGGGGGCGATAGTTTCCTTTAGGTTTCCAGTGTTATTCAGATATGATGGAAAATGCATATTAATTTACTACATAAACTCTGAATGCAAGAAACTGCAAACCAACTATAAGAGGACAGATTAAGCTACTTCCTTGTGACAGCGTTGAGTACGTAACGTACTTTTCATTGCGCTACACTTGCATTTAATGTCATGAAGTCACATTTATTTCTAAAGCGCTGCATACAGTACAGTTTAAAAGCAGTTTAACATGTAACAAACCGGAAAATAAGTGCTACAAAATTAATAAATTATTAAAGGCTTTGTAGAATTTGATAATCCTGTATTATAAATAAAATTTTAGTTCTGAATTAGATCCAAAATTGATATTTAAATTTGATTGGATAAATGTCAAATTAATAATATATATATATATATATATATATATATATATATATATATATATATATATATATATATATATATAAATTTAAATATATATATATATATATATATATATAAATTTAAATATATATATATTAATTAAAATGAAACAAATTCATTTATTTTTGGTATTATTTTAGGCAAGGCAAGTTTAATTATATAGCAAATTTCGTACACAATGGTAATTCAAAGTGCTTTACATAAAAGAAAGTAAAAATAATAACAAAAATAAAACAAGCAATTTAAAACTTTTAAAATGATTTAAACATTTAAAAACAGTTAGAAAATGATTTTACATAAAATAATAAAATAAAATAAAAAAACAGTGCAAATATAGTGCAATCAGTTCGAACATTGCACAGTGCTCAATCAATAAACGCACAGCTAAACAGATGAGTTTTAAGTCTAGATTTAAATGTGACCAGTGTTTTAGCACATCTGATCTCTTCTGGAAGCTGATTCCAACTGCGGGCGGCATAGTAACTAAAGGAGGACTCCCCTTGTTTTGTGTGAACCCTTGGTATTTCTAACTGACTTGATCCTAATGATCTGAGTGCTCTGTTAGGTTTATATTCAGCAAACATATCTGCAATATATTTCGGTCCTAGGTCATTTAGTGACTTATATACGAGTAAAAGTACTTTAACCCTTAGGGTACTAAGCCCTTTTTGGTCCGTTTTCTCTATTTTTACATTTCGGCTTATAAACCATATGTAATGATGATGGACCACCATGTATTTGGTATCGATGGATTCAGAAGACCCTAAGCTACCATAAGCATGCATGCAATATGTTTATAAAGGAAGTATGAGTGAAAAATTGTACAATAAACTAGAGAATTTCAAAACAAAAATGAGATTTTTGTCATTTATTACTGAAAATCCTACCTCACACAACAAAAGTGAAAAGTTTTTGACCCAAAAATATATTTTTCAAACCCTTTGCTTGACAGAAATGGGTTAATGTTCAATCAAATGTGTAAAGAACAATTCAATAATTAACTTTATTTACAAACAGTCCTAGGCGTTTTTTCATTTTTGGGACTAAGCCCTTTTTGGTCCGTTTTCTCTATTTTTACATTTCGGCTTATAAACCATATGTAATGATGATGGACCACCATGTATTTGGTATCGATGGATTCAGAAGACCCTAAGCTACCATAAGCATGCATGCAATATGTTTATGAAGGAAGTATGAGTGAAAAATTGTACAATAAACTAGAGAATTTCAAAAACGAAAATTAGATTTTCTTTTGTCATTTATTACTGAAAAACACACAATATAGAACAGTTTTTGAAAAAAAAATTTTTTTTCAAACTCTTTGCTTGACAGAAATGTGTTATTGTTTAATCAAATGTGTAAAGAACAATTAAATAATTAACTTTTTTTACAAACAGTCCTAGGCATGCCAGTGAGCAAAGCAAGGCCAGGAGGTCTTGTTGTACACTTTGCTTGCCTTGCAGTGCTCACAGTACTTTCTGACATCTGCAGGCTTGTGTGCAGGGTTTGCTGGGTCCAAGGGACAATGGGTAGGGGTGTGCGGCGAGTTGTCCTGTCTGCATCCTGCATCAGAGCAAATACACAATCAAACTGGAAGCTTTTTTTGTGTCAAAATTCAATGTAGAAAAAATAACTCCTATAAACTCATGTAACCCTATGAAACTCCACTGTACACTAAAAACACATTTCACCTCTCTTGACCTGAGCAGTTTACTTAGTTGAGTAAGTCAGTCTATTGAAACAAATTGCACACCACTCTTGAACTGAGTTTACAGGGAAAGAGTAGTATGGTACACTAAAACAAATATTTCATGCCTCAATCGCTATCTGACTAAAAATCCAAAACATATACATACTCAAGATGTATGATATAATAAATTATAATGATAAAGAGGTTATTTGAAGTTACATACCAGTCCTCAAATGGATCTGCCCCATCCTGGTAAAATACTTCGTCATCTGTGTAAAAGCTGTCTGCTCCAGATTTCCCCTCGTCACTTTCCAGTAATTGTTCCAGAGCTTGTTCTGCCCTAGATCTTTTACTGCTTGCAATTTTGATAAAACAATTCTGTAATAATGCTATATCTCTCTTGAATTTATCTCTTTGTGCTCGCTAATACTCCGATCGTTCTCTGTAACACTCCGATCGCTTTCTGCTTTCTCCACCTCATGCTGATTCTCCGATCGGTTATTGATTACACCTGGCTGGAGGTCGTTTTACTATAGTCCAGCCCAGCTTTAACAAGGCTACAGCAGAGCTACAGAGTCCTCTGAATGGCTAGAATAAATCATGGTAACCTTCCTCTGATTGGGTTAGAAAAATATTCCTCCCAGCGGTTTTTACATTGGTTGTTGCGTGTTGAATCTGCCTAACATAATAGTTTTCATTGGCCTGTTTACGCAGTGGAATTGCGCAATAAGGGAAGCGTGTTTAATATACAGTTTAATAACTGGATACCGCTGTTTTCAATGGAATCTGAGGAAGACGGCAAAAAAAACCGCATCTCTCTAGCATTAATAGTTTTTGAGATAACTACACATTTGTAAAAGTATGCCATTTTGGGCGGTACCGCCCAATCCGTCCCCAGAGGGTTAAAATCAATCCTAAATGTAACTGGAAGCCAGTGTAAGGACCTGAGGACTGGTGTGATATGCTCAGATTTTCTGGTTCTAGTCAGAATCCTGGCAGCAGCGTTCTGGATGAGCTGCAGCTGTCTAATGGTCTTTTTGGGAAGGCCGGTGAGGAGCCCATTACAATAGTCCACCCTGCTGGTGATAAAGGCATGAACAAGTTTCTCCAAGTCTTGACTGGAAACAAAAGATCTAATTCTTTCAATGTTTTTTAAATGATAGTATGCTGATTTAGTTACTGCTTTGACATGACTACTGAAACTAAGGTCTGTCTCCAGAATCACACCAAGATTCCTGACTTGATTTTTAGTTGTTTGACCCCTAGAGTTAAGGTATGCATTCACCTTGAACACTTCATCTTTGTTTCCAAATGCAATGACTTCAGTTTTTTCCTTATTTAACTGAAGATAGTTCTGGCACATCCAACTATTAATTTCATCAATGCATTGGCAGAGGGAGTCAATGGGGCTATAGTCATTTGGAGATAAGGCTAGGTAAATCTGGGTATCATCAGCATAGCTGTGATAGGCAATTTGATTCTTTCTCATTATTTGACTTAGTGGAAGCATATACAGGCGAAACAAGAGCGGTGCAAGAATTGACCCTTGTGGGACTCCGCATGTCATGGACGTCCACTTAGACTTATGCTCTCCTAGACTCACATAATAACCTCTCCCTTCTAAGTTTGACCCGAACCATTTGATTACCATCCCTGAAAGCCCGACCCAGTTTTCCAGTCTCTCTAGTAGTATGTTATGATCGACAGTGTCAACCGCAGCACTGAGATCTAGCAATACCAGCACCGATATTTTGCCAGAGTCACAATTTAAGCAAATATCATTTATTATCTTAATGAGTGCTGTCTCTGTGCTGTGATGAGGTCGAAAACCAGATTGAAAATTGTCCAGGTATCCATTTGAGTTTAAGTATTTGTTCAGCTGATTAAAAACTACCTTTTCTATAATTTTGCCTATAAAAGGAAGATTAGATATTGGTCTAAAATTGCTCAAAATGGTGTTATCAAGATTGCTCTTTTTCAGGAGGGGCTTAACAACTGCAGTTTTTAGGGAGTTTGGAAATCTCCCAGAAAGAAGTGAGGCGTTCACCACTTCTAAAAGATCTGCTTCTAAGCAGTTAAGCACACTTTTGAAAAAAGATGTGGGAAGTGTGTTAAGATAGCAGGTTGACGATTTTAGCTGCTCCACTATGTCTTCCAGAATTTTGCTATCAATTGCTTCAAAAATAGACATAGTATCTTTTTGATATTGTGGCCTAATCTGTCTGACCTCTGCATTACTGGAGGATGTGCTAATCGCCTTCCTGATATTGATGATCTTCTCAGAAAAGAAGGAAGCAAACTCATTGCATTTGCTGTCTGATAGCATTTCACTGGGAATCTGACTTGGGGGGTTTGTCAGTCTCTCAACAGTGGCAAAAAGAGTACGAGTGTTATTTAAGTTACTGTTTATAAGGTTTGAGAAGAAATTCTGTCTAGATGTGGCTAGTTTTACAAAAATTCTTGCATTAAAGTCATGCATTAGTTAACCTGAGCTAGCAACGTGCAACACATTTTTACATCATTAATCGTTGTTAATGTTTGTTAATGATAACACAGTTGTTCATCGTTTATTTATAGTTCACAGTGCATTAGTGTTATCAGATAGAACTTGATTTTAAAATGCGTTTGTTGACATTAAAATTAACATTGTTAGTTTAACTAATGTAGTTAATTAATGCTAATAAATTTGCCATTGTTGTAAAGTGTTACTGTATTTTTTATTAAAATAATTAATACATAAATTATTACAATAAATTATTAGATCACTAATACTTTTTAATGTAATTTATCTTATTGTCAAATAATATTCCCAGTGTTCCTGTGGCTCAAGTGGTAGAGCATTGTGTTAGCAGTGCAAAAGGTTGTGGGTTCGATTCCCAGGGAACACGTGTTAGGTAAAAAAATGTTAGCCCGAATGCACTGTAAGTCGCTTTGGATAAAAGTGTCTGCTAAATGCATAAATTTAAATAATATGCACCCCAACAGAACTGTATAAATTTAAATATGAATGAATAACATGATTAATACTTTGAGAATACATTATAGTATCAAATGGTAATATAAAGTGTTACTGCATTTTTATCGGAGTAGAAAAGCTTAATTTTTTAAGAAACTACAGGATGACTTGATCAAACATTTTTTGAAAGATTAAAAAATATATATTTTTTTTACACTGTAAAAATTATTTTTCTAAATTGTTAATTAAACCGATTATTGGAGTGTTTTACAAAAGCACAATCATCCACACACACACAGACACTGTGACTCTTATTCAGTAGCTGAACTAAAGTTTTTAAGTGTTTAGTCTCTAGTTGTTAACTTGATAAGTTGCCTGAATTTTTTGAGTAAGATCATCTTTTTTCTTTTTTTTTATACAGTGAGTGTGTTTGACTAGTAAGTGACTCAGAGTAGCTCTAGAGATGAAGTTGACATGTTCGTATATCGAGGTGCAGATGAAACTGTGGCACTCATTCACACAGATACAGAACATTATTAGAGACATGCACTCGATTGAGTTTAAACCTGCTGAACTCAGGCTGGAGATCTGCCTTTACACACACACCGATGGTCAAATTGACAGGGTCTGCTGTATTTGGCCTCTACACACTAACTTGCCCCTTATATATCCGTCCCATCCCATAATTCCCAGGTCTTGGATCTCAAACGGTTTGGATTTGGAAATTTATGTTACGAACCCTTTTGTTAAAAGTGGCTACGTAAGGGTTGCACAACATAAAGAAGGACACGTGAAACACGAGTACGCTGCGTTGACATTTATTACTCACAAACATATAGAAAACTCACGCAACACGCATCACTGACAAAGAAACATAACCTTCAAATAATATGAAGGTAACCAATATTAACAAGACGAACAACAAAGTAATTTAACTAAAATAAAACAAAAGAAAGAAAAGAAAAACTAAAGAAAAGACAAAAGCTTGTTTGCTGGTTCTCCCCTCTCCTGCCATCCTCCGCTTCAACGTCATTATTATAGTGAGTAATCAAACGACTCCAACGAGACGCAGGTGTACAATGATCCACAGGTGTCATCCACCTAATGACAAACTCAGACAGAAAAACACAAGAGTCATGATGTCATCACTAGAGAGGAAACAAGACAGAAACCGTAACACTCCCCCACTTAAAGAAATGGAAATGGAAAACGGTTGAATGTGATTAGTGTGAGAGCGATGGATGAAAGGTGTTTGCTTTATGATCATGTTCCTCTATAATGTCAGAACAGCAGCGCTGTAAAACCTTCACCCTAGAACCCTGCACAGGCCTCAAATTTAGGCCCAAGCCTGGCCTGTGTCCAACAGCTTATCAGAATTACCGACCCGAGACAGTCCCCCCCCACCCCTTATACCAAAACAGCTTATCGCCTTCTACTGTTAACAGCTATCAAAGGATATTCAGATTTGATGTAATTGCAAAGTGATTATATTTTGTTTCGTTTTTCTTTGTCTTTTTGTAAGTCAACTTTGAAAAATCAAATTTTTTGTTTGTAAAGTATACGGCGGCAGACAGTAAGCTGATCATATATGTTTGATCAATTTAGCCTTCTCAAATCATCACAACTTAACTAAAATAAAATCTATAGATGTACTAAAACAGTTAAAGCATATAACAATGTTTAAACGATGTTTAAACTTAGATAAATGTGCGATATATCCAATAGTTTGTGTGGAGAGTGGAAGCTATGCGCGCTTTGACATGGAAGCGCAATCGTGATCACTTGCATGTTTTTCGTGGATATGCCGTCATTTTTGCTCATAAGGTAAGAGTAATTCATCATACGTAACAACAAGATGTTGTGCTTTTATAAAATAAAGAAAACAAACACGCTTTTTGCCGCCCGGCCTTGAATAGGAGCGCTTCACAAAAATGAAATGAAACTCAGCGAATACGTGCCTCACAGACATGATAAATATATCTATTGAAAGCTTTAAATTAGAACTTAACTAAATAAAACATATCTGAAAACAAATTTTTTAATTATAATTATCAGTATAGATGCATTTCTTAAATGTGAGTCTAATGAGGAGATGGCGAGCACTACACATGACCAATTGGCTCATTGTTTGTCATGGTAATCAAATCAAAACTTTCAAAATGCAGCTTTTTTCTTTTCTAAAAAGCATTGGGAACTTTTAATAACTCCCCACGCTCCAAGTTCTCCTGATGCTCTGCATGCTCAGCTGTCACCTGTATGCTAATGCATGTGTATATGCGTTGCGTATTACGTAGGCGATGTATAATATTTATAATAGCCTATAATAATTATAACAGTATTTCATACAGTAGCCTATGTGTGCTCTGTGCGTATATGGGCACAATAAAAGGATTGAAGCTAAATGAGCCCGAACCCAATCTGTAAAAAAAAAAGAAAAATGGCCCGAATGAACTCTGAATGTCGGGACCCGACGGGCTTGCAAACCTCTTCTTCACCCTGCTGTCATTACCAATGATTTTAAATTACTGTTTCAATTATTTAACACCACACACACATAATTACAGTTCTCTTATGATGTTAATGGTCACATGACATGTATTTATTTATTTAACGAATTACTAAATAAATTAATGAATTAATAAATTAATATATAAATATATAATTAATCAAATAAGATATAATTATTTACAATAAATCATAGCATTTTTATTTAACTATTAATTTATTTGACCTTGATTTATTTATGGATAATGACTAAATATATAAATACTTTTATGTTATGACTAAATATTTTTATTTATTTATTTATTTGCTTATGTGTACATTTATCTTTATTATATTAATGTTGATTTTAATTTATTTGTTATACATTTGTTTATTAAATATTTAAATACATTTATATATATATATATTTATTCATCAGTTTATTAAATTACTAAATAAATACATTTGTGTCATTTGTTTTGTATATTTGTTTGCTTATACAAAGAATGTCTAAATTAATGAATAAATTTGTAAATTATTGTTTTACTTTTTGTGTTGATTAAATGAATAATAATTATGTATTTATCTTTATGCATTTATGAATTTTGTAAATAAATCCATTAAAATACATAAATTTTATTATGAAATAATTATTAAAAATAATTATCATAAGTAAATTAATTAATTAATAAATGACTAAAACATTAATTAACACTTATTAAATTAAAACATTTATTTATCTATTTTCTAATTTGTTGATCTATAAATTTATTTAATAAATAAATGTAAATAAATATTAAATAATTAATTACATTTATTCATTTGTTTAATAATAAAATAAAATAATATGCATGGATTAATTAATATTGAATAAATATTGT